>NC_068320.1:26362330-26509830 GCF_025860055.1 Xyrauchen texanus | reverse complement strand
ATATGGCGCTGACATCTTGGGACTTGAGTCTGCGCAGTTGCGATTTCGGGACCAGACCTGCGCAGTAGTGAGCAGGAAGTAAAGCCGTGAAATCAAGGCCCCGCCCTCACTCTCGCTGAATCAATTGCAAGCACACGCCCCTGCACTTTTGACTTATGACGGTGTGAAATAATTAATTATAGAAATATAGATATTAAATTTAAAGCTCCAATCTCCTCAGTCCTCCGAAGATCCCGAAAAAAAGTCAGTTGGTGCTTCAGTGACTACTTCGCTCAGAGAACCTGTCAATCACAGCTGTCAATCATGATGTCACAGCACCGTTTTTATAGCATCAAATAACTAAAATCAAACTTATTTTGAAAACAAACACTTGAAATGACATCAACGTGATAGAAACGACAGTAAATGACAGAAACTATCTTTGGAAAAAAGATATGTGAAGTGTAATTTAATTGTTTAGTTGGTCTCACGTCCCGTTGAATAACATGGGGAGGCGGGGTTTATGACCTATACTAGGACCAGTCACCAGGGGGTGATCGAGACGTTTTGGCTTCACTTTTGAGGGCTTGTGCGGCACACTTGGTATGTACATGTATCACAGGAGTTTTTCCTGCACCTCTCAAATTCTATATTGTGTTTAATTTAATTCTGTGCTGGAAATTACATTTTTAAATGTGCAATCAGTAATCTTTTCCTCATTAAAAGGTTTAACACCTAAAGACATGAATTATAATTTTGCAATATATGTAGGAAATCATGAGTACTCACATTAAAATGAAGACTCCAGTCATATCAGTAAACATATAAAAGCTGTTTAATTCTACACGGAGAGGGTCCACACATGGGGGCAGCCATGTTAGAATCACATGACTAGCCGAATCACTTAATCTCAGTAACCGTCCTGTTACTGGACACTTTCTCCATACCTGCCAACAGACTGCGTAATATGCATATAGGGATATTAAAATGGTTTATGGTTATTTGACTCTTTGATTAGATTATCACGGTTTGAATCATGTAATAGTATGTATTTTAATAATGGATTTTCATAGTTTAATATCGAAAGTCTGGGTCTGAGACAGTCAAATATATACATAAAAGGCATTTAAAAGTATCAACTGAAAGGAGGGAACGAGTTCCTGCGGCCTCCAGTTTATATACCTGCGATGATGCTGCATGGGCTGAAGCGGCAAGTGTCACCAGCCAATCTGGCTCCCATAGCATCAGCTCCTGACGCAGCGTCGAAGTTACCGACTTGAAATATATCTAATGATAAGAGTAAAATGTAGAAAAGTTCAATGAATATTTAGAGTGAACTTTAAAGGTTATCTTATAGTCAGTGCAAATGGAAAGTCAAAGGTTAACTCATGTGCGCTGAGATAAGAGTTCATGGAGTGATTGGTTTTGATTAGATATGTGTGATTAGATAGGTCTTATCTTGCATGCATTGGAAGGGTTTGTTACATGTCAAACATGCAAAACAAACAAACTCTCGACTCGAACACACACTGATCTTCATGGTGTCTGACAGTGGATTCTCCCTATCGAGTGTTCAGGTGCTGACAGGTGCTGAGGTGTGTGTCCTCTGGGGTTGGTTAAGACTTGGCAGGGTGCTGGTGGTATCCCCATCACCTTAATACAGCATGACACACACTTCAGGATGAGTTATGAGCTGAAATGTTTTACTGAAATGCTTGTTAAAATCCTTAAGCGCCTAAGTATGAACTCTGTTTGCACAGAGAAACGTGCAAGAGGTTTGGGCGCTATAAACTCATCTGCCTCCGATTCTCTCCGCCATAAAAGGTGTTAATGACAGCGAGAGAGGAGGCGGGGCTGATTGCATCATCCTTATGTGCGGCTCCTCTGTATTGGACTGTTAAAAATTGGGTTACCTGTTAGGATGGCATCAATAGAGGAGCTGAGAGGAGACCAACATAGTGACAATATATAGCTACATACTGACTTCAGTGAAGATCTGATGACCGATCAGAAGATTGGATATTTTATGCTAATAGTATGACTACTCATTAAACACACAAATCTCTCTCTGATATAAGAACAGGCCAGCATGACCTTGTAGCACCTAGTTTATAGGTCATAATATTTATTAATAATAATTTGTGTTTGCCTACCTAAATGTACATGTAAGATGGACATGTGCATTTTAATATTCTATGGATATGCAAATGCCGCTCATGAATATGCACAACCTGTTGCTAATAGCCTGAAAATGGAAAGCCGAGGGATGAAAGGGTGTCCTTGTGTGGACTCGTGACAAACACATTAAGAGTCATTTAACAGTGTTCTTTTCATGCACATTTGTATTTATATATTTATTTGTTGTCCTTTTACCAGATTAATCTTATGAAAAGACATCCGGGTCATATTTCACCCCCCAAATCAAGTTTCAAGTTTCTTTCTTGAGCCATTTTACCTGCAGAAATAGGTCAGTGATCTCAGACTGTCATTTGGCAGCACTCATCCAGTTTTACTTATTTTGTCACAGTGCCAAAAGTCGGGAAAGAATGGCATATAAAAGAGGGTACATAAATAAATAAATGTAAAAAATGCCCCTGTGTGTTTACCTCCCTGTGTCAGTGTGATGGATGCAGGTCTCGTGTGAAGACCTCGCAGACGTCTGCTTGAGAATTCTGCGGGAAAGGATGAACACATATTTGCAGTCTGTGAGAGTACAGTCAATGAACGGCTGCTGTTATTTCTCTCTTTGAATCTCACACATCTACAGCGAGCAGGAGAGCCAGTTAAAGTATTCAAGAAGCTCTTCTAAAACTCTCACATGTTGAGAGAGCAGAAGTGAGTTCTGCTCTTTACTGTAACAGACATTAGTAAATGTAGAGATGATGCGAGTTCTGTTCTTAAACCTAGTGAGCTGCCTACCTAGACAGCATTTTAAGTCATCATAAGCACGCTCCCCCAAAATATGAAGCGAAGATGTTTTATTGAAAAATGAACCCCACAATTATGCAACAGAGTCGCAATTGGGAAAAAAAAACAGTTGCAATTCTGAGTTATAAACTCACAATTCTGAGAAATAAAGTTGCAATTGCAAGATATAAATGCGCAATTAATGAGAAATGAAGTTGCACATATGAAAAATAAAGTTGCAATATAAAATCACAATTATGAAAACTAAATCGCAACTGCGAGATATAGACGCATGTAAAGCGGACCAAGGAAGGGACGGAAACAGACGTCAGCTTAAGGGGTAAGCTTTATTTTCTGTCAATTAATTTAATTTTCTTCACACACACACGTATTCCGTGTTGTCAGCCTCTCGATGCTCTGTGGCTGCTGGCTTTTATCCGCTCTCCTCACGCTACTGCAATTAGAGACAGGTGTTAGACATAATTTAGCTCAGGTGTGAGCGCCCTTACCGCTTTTCTCTCCCGGACGGGCGCTTGACCACGACCCCACAGCCACAACGCACGAAATAATGTCGCGAGAAATAATATATGCTGTATTCTCTTTATCTTTATGTAAAGATAACAGGCACAGAAATAAACATCAAATCATATTCTGATGGATGATTGGAAAGATAGACAGACAGACGGACGGATACTGTAGACACACAGACAGACGGACGGATACTGTAGATAGACAGACAGACAGACAGACAGACAGACGGACGGATACTGTAGACAGACAGACGGATACTGTAGATAGACAGACAGACAGACAGACAGACGGACAGTCGAACGGATACTGTAGATAGACAGACAGAAAGACAGACAGACAGACAGATGGAAGGGCAGACCGACGGATACTGTAGCTAAACAGACAGACAGACAGACGGATACTGTAGATAGACAGACAGACAGACAGACGGACGGATACTGTAGACAGACAGACGGATACTGTAGATAGATAGACAGAAAGACAGACAGACAGACGGAAGGACAGACGGACGGATACTGTAAATAAACAGACAGACGGACGGATACTGTAGATAAACAGACAGACAGACGGACGGATACTGTAGATAGACAGACAGATAGACGGATACTGTAGACAGACAGACGGATGGACGGATACTGTAGACAGACAGACAGAAATACGGGTGGATACTGTAGACAGAGAGAGACAGACAGACAGACAGATGGACGGACAGACAGACGGATACTGTAGATAAACAGACAGACAGACGGACGGATACTGTAGATAGACAGACAGAAAGACAGACAGACAGACAGACGGATACTGTAGACAGACAGACGGACAGACAGACGGATACGGTAGATAGAGAGACAGACAGACGGACGGATACTGTAGACAGACAGACAGATGGACAGACAGACAGATACTGTAGATAGAGAGACAGACAGACAGACGGACGGATACTGTAGACAGACAGACAGATGGACAGACGGACAGATACTGTAGATAGAGAGACAGACAGACGGACAGACAGATCGGACAGATACTGTAGATAGAGAGACAGACAGACAGACGGACGGATACTGTAGACAGACAGACAGATGGACAGATGGACAGATACTGTAGATAGAGAGACAGACAGACGGACGGACGGACGGACGGACAGATACTATATATAGATCTATCCATCCATTTATTAGAGAGTAATGCTTTGGTGTTCATCTTGACTGAAGGGTTTTTCATGGAGAAACTGAGCATCTATAGGCCTGAAGCTACTATTCGACATTTATATATCTCTTTCTCTTTTTCTCATTCTTTCTCTCCCTTTCTCTCTCTCTCCCTCTCTCTCTCTCTCTCTCTCTCTCTCTCTCTCTCACACTTTCTTTCACTGCTGTAGGTGATTGTGGTGAGATAGGATCTTAAATAGCACTTAGTTCAGGATTTGCCAAGACTGTGAAAAGAAAACGCTGGCTGAAACTCTCAAGCTGTGATTAGATACACTTTTATCCACTGGCCAGAGACTCAACAGCTGTCAATGGTACTAAAAATGCAATATCTCCCATCTGTATCAGCCAACCTTATATTAAACACATTAATTTAGATTCAGTCAGGCTTAAATGTGACTTTTGGCCAACCCGGCATCTCAGGGAGACCGTTTTGTCCCGTTTTGATGCCCAGAAGTCGTTTCACAGGCAAGATATTCAAGCTTATGTTGAAATATCTCTGTTTTTATTTGAATAACGTCTAGCGTGATGGTGGCAGGGACGAGGAGGTCATGTGTGCAGCCCACTGTGTAATTGCACCTGGAATAATAAAGCGATAAATGCTGATAAAACGAATGAATCTGCGCAATCAGAGCAGCTGAACAAAGCTAAGTCGTTACCCAGAAGGCTGGTCATGGCAGAGAACAAACGGCACAAATTTCTACCCAATCTAAATACAGATTCAGTCCACTTCGAGTCCACCAAAAGACTTCCAGAAAGGAAGGACGTCCCTCTAAAATCCTTAATGAACAGTGGGGATTTCTTTAAGACTGCAAGGGAAGCTCAGCTTCCCCTATAATGTCAAAAAAATAATGGTCAAATATGTACTATTGTGTAAACAATTTATTGACTAAAAATGCGTTAGAACACGTTCATCTCGAAGACGAGTTCGTTCAGAATCAGCTACATTACATATAGCAGGTCGGCTGACTCGATTTACTTCTCATACATTCCCGTAGCGTCAGTGCATTTCCCTGTTGAAGCCGAGCGTCCATTGACTTCAATGGGGCTGCTCTGAACAGTTTTTTCAGTGCTCCGAAAATAGACGGTCATTGGATAAATGCTGCGATTATGTCCCGCCCACGGACGCTCGGCGTCTCTGGGGGTGAATGAGGAGTGGGCTGGCCCGGACTCCGGGCTTCCGCGTGATGATTGGAGGATCTGTCGAAAGACTGCATCTCCTTTTGATTGACAGCGAATCTGTACTATAAGAAGTCACTGAAGCTATTTCACGCTCAGTCCCATCGCGGATTTCTCAAGTGTAGTCGAAAGACAAACTGCTGCAACCTATTTCTTTATATTTGTTTGGCGAAATTGCTAGTCAATTTGCATAATACATTTCACACAATTATACACCACATTCCTTGTTTCAGTTTTACCAAGTTTAATATATTTTGTTTTAGAGCCGTTCGCTCGTTCGTTCGTTCGTTCATTCATTCATTCATACAGTAGGCTAGGCTAGCGTCGTACGGGTGAAACTGCGCACGATGGCAGACGGTGCTAATATTGTCGACCTGATTTTGGCAAAGCCATTTGAAAGTCTTCCTTACGAGGAAAAAATTAGAATTAAACAGCAGGGCAGATCAACACCTAAGATTGATTTAGTGCAAAAAATAGGGTAAATAAGTTTATAATGTAGGCCGAAAATGAGCTTCCCCTCTTTGAAAGACCAGCAGCCGCCACTGTTAATGAATGACCTTGGAATGGGCCTGTAAGCCGATTGGCCACTTGACTTTCATGTGGTTTGTGTGTTGACTTCAGGATTCAGTATTTCATTTCAACATTTCAGACTGTTTACTACAAAACATTGGGGTTAATGAACTGCTGTAAAATCTATTTAAACTGGAACGATTAAATACATTCTTTAGTGATGTCATAATCAGGTATAATGGAGCAGATTAGCTGGCTTTTCATCACCTAATTCAAACAATACAACTGTCATAATGACATAAACACATTAGCAGCTTGATGCTAGTTTACGTCTTCATGCAATTTTCTATCTTCTGAAAACACAGCCAGTAAACATCAGTTGCCTGCAGTGGTCAGCGCACAGACAGATGGCTAACTGACAGACTGCTAATGTGGCCGGTGTTTTCAGCTACTCGAGATGGAGCATAAACAAGCAGAGCCATTTTGAGATCAACAGAAGGTTTGGACAGATTTGATTCTCTCTCTGTTTTCTGAGACTTGTCTGGGAAACGTTCAGCTGCTGACAGATACGAGCTCACCAAATCTGTTACATGACAGACAGATTTTAGACCTGACGTCCTCTGGCACAATCTCTGAAAATGATACATGCCTCTTCACTGTACTCTTACTGGTCACCTGTTTAAAGGGATAGTTATCATAGGAAGCTACAGTATCAAAGCATCTATCCCGACACTGGGTTGAATTTTAAGATTTAAGTCGCAACTACGACTTTATATCTGGATATTCCAACTTTTTATCTTGTAACTTCGTAACTGCGACTTTATATCTGGCAATTCCGACTTTTTAACTTGTAACTTCGTAACTGCGACATTATATCTGGCAATTCCGACTTTTTATCTCGCAACTACGACTTTATATCTGGCAATTCCGACTTTTTATCTCGTAACTTCGTAACTGCAACATTATATCTGGCAATTCGACTTTTATCTCGACTACGACTTTATATCTGAAATTCGACTTTTATCTCAGAATCGTAACTGCAACATTATATCTGGCAATTCCGACTTTTTATCTCGCAACTACGACTTTATAACTGGCAATTCCAACTTTTTATCTTGTAACTTCGTAACTGCGACATTATATCTGGCAATTCCGACTTTTTATCTCGCAACTACGACTTTATAACTGGCAATTCCGACTTTTTATCTCGTAACTGAGACTTTATATCTGGATATTCCGACTTTTTATCTCGCAACTGCGACTTTATATCTGGCAATTCCGACTTTTTATCTCGTAACTGCGACTTTATATCTGGCAATTCCGACTTTTTATCTCGCAACTACGACTTTATATCTGGCAATTCCGACTTTTTATCTCGCAACTGCGACTTTATATCTGGCAATTCCGACTTTTTATCTCGCAACTACGACTTTATATCTGGCAATTCCGACTTTTTATCTCGCAACTGCGACTTTATATCTGGCAATTCCGACTTTTCATCTCACAACTGCGACTTTATATCTGGCAATTCCGACTTTTTAACTTGTAACTTCGTAACTGCGACATTATATCTGGCAATTCCGACTTTTTATCTCGTAACTGCGACTTTACATCTGGCAATTCTGACTTTTTATCTCGCAACTGCGACTTTATATCTGGCAATTCTGACTTTTTATCTCGTAACTGCGACTTTATATCTGGCAATTCTGACTTTTTATCTCGCAACTACGACTTTATATCTGGCAATTCCGACTTTTTATCTCGCAACTAAGACTTTATAGCTGGCAATTCCGACTTTTATCTCGCAACTACGACTTTATATCTGGCAATTCTGACTTTTTATCTCGCAACTGCGACTTTATATCTGGCAATTCTGACTTTTATCTCGCAACTGCGACTTTATATCTGGCAATTCCGACTTTTATCTCGCAACTGCGACTTTATATCTGGCAATTCCGACTTTTATCTCGCAACTGCGACTTTATATCTGGCAATTCTGACTTTTTATCTCGCAACTACGACTTTATATCTGGATATTCCGACTTTTTATCTCGCAACTACGACTTTATATCTGGCAATTCCGACTTTTCATCTCGCAACTGCGACTTTATATCTGGCAATTCCGACTTTTTATCTTGTAACTACGACTTTATATCTGGCAATTCCGACTTTTTATCACGCAACTACGACTTTATATCTGGCAATTCCGACTTTTTATCTCGTAACTGCGACTTTATATCTGGATATTCCGACTTTTTATCTCGCAACTACGACTTTATATCTGGCAATTCTTTATTATTCGTGACTTTATTATTCATAATTGCAACTTTAAACAGTATAGTCGCAATTGCGAGTTTATATCTTGCAATTACTAAAAATTAAGTTGCTATTGTGAGATATAAAGTCAGATTTCCCTTTTTATTTTAAAAATAAAGGCAGCACACTAAACAGAATTCACCAAACTAAATGAATGAAAGAAGGTAGGCGCATAAACATTCAAGTCTCAGCATTGTAAGCAAATATTTCCGCAAGACTATTTAGCCTTAATGCACAATTAATAAGCCACATTAACCATGGTGCTGTTATCTCCCCATTGCATACTGGCGCTCAATTACAGATTGATTTCCACACGGCTCACCGTATAATCCAAGGACCTGGAGTTATAGTGTCATTAAAAGGGTTATATCACTATTAAAGTGGGAAATTAGATTTCGTCCTCAGGCTAATGCTATTGATCAATTGTATCTCAATATGGTTCCTCATGTGGAGATGTATAATGTGGTTTTATTACATTAATTACATTTCTTTATAATATCCATAAAGCACTGCATAGAATGGATAATGGCCATTATTTTCTGTGCATTTTATTTTGTTCTTATTTTTATTCGATGTCTGAAACCCTCGAAAGTTTAACATTTCTTTGGGATTTAACATCTGTTTCAGTGTCTGTTTGATTACAGTAATTAAAGTGCCTATGAAAGTGTCACTTTACAAAAGACACTGTGATTACACTGCATGCATCACAGAGCTCATAAAGAAGAGAATTGTAAAGAATAAAATGTTATATCGGTAACACGTATGAATATAGCCCATGTATGTTCTTGTTTGAATATGCAGAAGTGCAAATGAGATTTGAGAGCTTGAGCGGTGGGGAAGATTTTCAGTGAATAATGACAGAAGTTTCTGCATGTTTCTCACACAAGAACCACGAGAACCGGCTTGACAATATATATATAATAGTTTAATATAAAACTGAAACAAATAGACAAACACACACACAGGTGTCGGACAGCTGCCCGTAACTCTCTCTCTCTCTGTCGCACTGCCGTCTTCGGTCGGCCTTTATCCCTCTCGAGGGCTAATTAGCCTGATTAGGGACCGGGTGTGCGGAATCACGACCCGGCTCCGCCCTCCACCCACCACATTCCTCCTTCGTTCTCTCAGGTCATACATGACGTACCCCCCCCCCATTCCCTGGGGAGGGGCATATGCCGGCAGGTCATCCCCGTCTACCTGGATGAGGGAAGGGACAAGGGCGTAACGGTGATCGTGCCAAATTTACCAAAAAAAATGTTAAAAAGAGAGGGAAAAGGCCAACACGGAGAGGCAGTGGAGGAAAAAAAAACGTTCTTGTCGGTTCTCCGATACGGCATAGCTTGGTCCTCGGCCACTCCTCCCCCCTGTAATGGATGACAGCCGTGCCTCCCCGGGAGGATCGGAGGCGGTCCTCCGGCCCCTGGTGGACGGAAAGCACTGCCGCATTCCGGTGCATTGAAGGGGTCTCCCCCGCTCCAGGTGGTCGGCCAGGAGCCCCTCCCCACTCACGGTCAGCGTTCTCAGACCTCGCTGCATTTCAGCGGCCGGTAGGTGTCTCCTCCGCCCCTGGTGGACGGTAGTGGCAAGGAGTCTACTACGGCACATCCCTCCTCCTTCCTGAGTTTCGGCACCAGTGTAATGGGATTAATGGAAAGGAGGCCGCGAGAACCGGCTTGACAATATATATATAATAGTTTAATATAAAACTGAAACAAAAAGACACACACACACAGGTGTCGGGCAGCTGCCCGTAACTCTCTCTCTTTGTCGCACTGCCGTCTCCAGTCGGCATGTATCCCTCTCGAGGGCTAATTAGCCTGATTAGGGGCCGGATGTGCAGAATCACCCACCTGCCACAATGAGTAGAAAATGCAGTGTGTACGTCAACAAACCCTATAGCCCTGAAATGACTGTATAAATTACTATTTAAACAACGTATGTAGAACTATATAAATGCACTGTCCAAGGCTAAATCTGATTACTACTCAAACATAATTGGAGATAGCAATGGGAATTCCAGGTCCCTTTTCTTGGTGGTAAACAATATTCTGCAACCACCTGATTCTTTGACATGATTCAGTGTATTCCACTGACTTATGTGATCGTCTTTTGACTTTTTTTGCATCTAAGGTTGGAAATGTAAATCAGCAATTAGGCCTACTTACTGGTACTCTTCACAATAACTCCTGTCAATCTATCACTCACACACCTCCACACTCTGTTTTCTCAAACTTTACACTACCAACTACTTCAGAGATAGTGGGTCTGATAGGTAAATCTAAATCTTCGACTTGTCAGTTAGACCCTCTACCTACTCCTTTAGTGAAAGCTTGTTTACCAGCCCTGTCGCCACTGATTACTAAAATTGTTCATGCTTCACTTGTTTCTGGTTCTGTATCTCCACATCTTAAATCTGCTATTATTACTCCCACACTTAAGAAACCTGGGGGTGATCCATTTAATTTTGATAATTTTCATCCAATTTCAAATTTACCATTTATCTCTAAGGTAGTGGAAAAGTGTATTGCAATTCAAATTCATGAACATCTTTCTAATAACAACTTGTATGAACAATTTCAATCTGGATTTCGTCCCCACCATAGCACTGAGACTGCTCTTGTCAGAATAACCAGTGATCTATTGTTGGCAGCTGACTCTGGGCTTTTATCCATACTTGTCCTTCTAGACTTGAGCGCTGCCTTTGATACTGTCTCACATAAGATACTTCTTGACAGATTAACTTCTATTGGTATTACTGGCACTGCACTGTCTTGGTTTAGGTCATATCTATCTGGACGCAGTCAGCGTATTCAATTAAAAGGTTTTCGATCAAGAACATCTACAGTCACCACTGGTGTTCCCCAGGGTTCTGTCTTGGGCCCGCTTCTTTTCATTATTTATATGCTCCCTCTTGGTTATATTTTGAGGAAATACGGGATTAATTTCCACTGTTATGACACCCAACTTTACCTGTCTGCCAAACCCACTGGTTCATTTCCACCACCATTCTTGTCCAGCTGTTTAGCTGAAATTAAAGATTGACTTTCAGCTAACTTCTTGAAGGTAAATGGCAACAAAACTGAGGCTTTGCTTGTTGGCACTAGATCTGTTTTGTCTAAATCGAACTGTCTTTCTTTGTACATTGACAATACTGCAATCTGTCCTTCTTCACAGGTTAAAAGTTTGGGTGTCATCATGGATAGCACACTATCCTTTGAAGCTCAAATTAATAATATCACGCGGATTGCATACTTCCACTTACGTAATATTAACCGCCTCCGTCCCTTTCTTTCAAATAATAATACTGCTGTTCTTATTCACGCACTGGTCACTTCACGTATAGACTACTGTAATGCTCTTTTCACAGGTGTTTCCTCTAAATTGCTACATAAGCTTCAGTTGGTTCAGAATTCTGCAGCTCGTGTTCTATCTAGAACACCTTCTACTAAGCACATTTCTCCAGTTCTTCAGCAATTACACTGGCTTCCAGTAAAGTATAGAGTTGAATTCAAGATCCTGCTACTTACTTATAAGGCACTTCATAATACACCCCAATACCTTACACTCCTTCACGTGCTCTCAGATCTTCATCTTCAATTTCTCTTGTGTTACCAAGGATTCGACTAACTACCATGGGTGCCAGATCCTTTAGTTATGCTGCCCCCCGCCTATGGAACTCTCTTCCCCTTGATATTTGCAATAGCGACTGCTTGTTGACTTTTAAACGCATCTTAAGACATATCTTTTTATACAAGCTTTCTTATAACATTTTGTATTGAGTTTTTAATGCACTTTATCTGTACGTGGCTTGTTTGTTGTGTGTATTGTCCTATGCAGTGACCTGTATATTGCTTGTGAGGTGACCTTGGGTGTTATGAAAGGCGCCATTAAATAAAATGCATTATTATTATTATTATAAAAACTATAAGTGTCACATTTCTGCCAAAAATGGACCCCATTGTCCTCAGTTGTAAGTGTCTCGACATTATGCAAGAAATGCTGTTGATTGAGCTTAACTTGTATTGAACCCGGAATATTCCTTTATTATGCTACACCTCAGTCCTAAACAACACAAAAGCTGTCGATAAACACTCAAAAAGGATTGAGCTTTTGAGAGTGCTGTTTAAAGAGACTCACATTAAAAATGTGTAGAGTCAGGAAGGCGTCTGTGTTTCTAATATAAACACATCAATGTGTCATCCATTGAGAAATGTGAATCGAGACTGATATTGCACAACAATTCGCAGTCTCGCTAAATTGTCAATTGAAGCATGCATATCTGTTTTCCATTTGCGAGCAATAAAATGGCATAGTACAACATCCCACACACACACACACACACACACACACACACGCTGCACTCACTTCACCCTCTCTGAATGGCTGTATTTGGTTTGGAGGGTAATTGAGCTTTTTTTATGAGTGTGCTGTTTAAACTTCACTTTACACACACACAAACACACCGTCAGCCTGCACTGAATGAGATATGTGTCCTTAAAGCACCCTTTAGAAGAGGCTGTGTACAGAGCTGTCAAAGTATCCCGTTGCATTTCTGTCAGAATCCACTTGAATTCTCCTCAGCATTAAAGTTCCAGTAAAACCTACAGTGCATTAGAGGTTTGTGGCTTTAAGTCCATGTCTACTAGCTTTGAGGTCATCCTTGTGTTCTCCTAAAAGCTGATAAGCACGGGGCAATCCGTGAAGAGTGTGTTCATAGGATGAATGTGTGTGATGTGGATGTCAGGAATAGATTTGTAGAGTAATCTGTTGAAGCTTAGTGAGGTGCAGAACAATGCCCATCTGAGGTGGGCAGTCTTACTCCCGACATGCGGGCAAAGACAAGATATCCTCCACGGAAGACCATCTGACACGCAGTGAAAATTGGAAGGCAACCACACCCGACATGTGGGCAACCAACAGATACATGATACAGGAAGAACTAGGCAGAGAGAGTGAGGTAAGTTACTCAACATCAAACAATCTAGCAAAGATGCTGAGAACATGAAGGGCTTAAGAAGGGAGTGAATTAGAGGGGAACAGGTGTTGCTCAGTGGCATGATCAGCAAAGAAGTATTTGAAGATATTTGATGAACACATTTTAAGTATTATTTGAATTATCACTCCATGTGTCTGGAAGTGTTTTGTCCATCAGACGCATCAAAATACCCAAATAAACGTCATTAATTTTACACATAAGCGCCATAAAAATAGTTTACGTTTCATGAAATGCATTTGTACGAGGCTTCAAAAAAAAAGCATGTTTGCTTTAGCGATAACTTTGAGGCCATTTCTGTGCCGCTGATTCCCAAACATAATTCCCTAATATTCCCTACCACACAAGGATGGCGTTCGGAAAATGGAGAATTTACGTGAATTTACGGGAACCTCTCCATATTTCTAGAAACATCCATAAGAAATGCAAGAGACATCAAATAAAAGAGTTAGCTTGGATGTTATCCAAAAGTAATCATATTAAATTACCCCAAAAATATAGTCTGCGAAAATATGTTACTGATTGCAATTTTCGGCATGTAATCATTACCAGATTACAATTCCGAAGTAATCTGCCCAGCACCGATTATCAACAAAAACAAAATTATTTTACTCAAACTCATGCAACAATTATCCTAAAGTTTATAGCATCATGTGTTTCTCTCTTGATATGCAAGAGTCAGTGATTGTGCAGATGCAGTGCTCCGTTCACATGTGTGTGTGTGTGTGTGTAGATCAGACAGAAGTTCAAACAGAAGAGCACAGAGACCCTATGATGTAATATTCATACTCTTTAGTTCAGCCGTCTCAGAAGCGGGTTTGTGCACAGACCGAGATGTTATGGATACAGCAACTCCCAGGTCGTTATGGATACAAGCTCATGGGAGGTCTGCGGCCTAAAAAACTCAAACTTACCCAATGTGACAGAGGAGGACCTACATATTGAGACCTACATCGAGCTGCATCATTGCATCTAAATTTTTGCACAAATACATATAACCTACATTTCTATTCATTGACACATCTACCCATATGCCAGACAGATCTCTAATATCTCAGAGGATCTCTGTGACTATAATGAGGTTAAATGGAGAGTAATCTCACATATGTCTCCTCACTAGGTTCACAAGAGAGCTCAATAACTTTGATCAAATTGCCAAGATATCAAAGTCTGCAGCCAAATGTCAGAGGTCATGAGAAACGGTGTTTTTAAGCAAAGAAAAGAAAGCTTGTGTTTTTTTGTTTACAAGGTTCATTTATCTGACTGTGTCACATTGCATTGAACTGTACAGATTCTTCAGACGTCGTCTTTACATTATGACCACGGGTCTTTGCATGCACTACAAAAAGGCTGACAAATGACTCCACAATACATTTTCAAAACTCGCAGCACTGATACATGAACACAGTCTGCACAGAGTGGACGTACAAATACACCGCTGGACTACAGTTACTGACAATGTACTTCTCAAAGGACACAAATATACAAGATCTAAATTTAAAAATATATACCTTTACATTGTCATTTATATTTGAAACAGTGCCCTGACTTCATAAAGCAGCAGATAATATTAACATATAGAAGAGTAATGTTCTCTTAATTTCTGTGGGTGGAGGGAAAACACACTCACACACACACACACACACACATACACACACACACTCACACACACACAGACACCCCCACACACACACTCACAGACACACACACACCCCCACACACACACACATTCACAGTTACACTCACACACACTCACAGACACCCCCCCACACACACTCACAGACACACACACACACACTCACAGACACACACACACACACACACACACTCACAGACACCCACACACACACACACTCACAGACACCCACACACACATACACACTCACAGACACCCCCCCCCCACACACACACACACACACACACTCAAAGACACACACACACTCACAGACACTCAAACACACTCACAAACACACTCACAAACACACACACACTCACAGACACACACACACACACACACACACTCACACTCACACACACACACACTCACAGACACACAAACACACACACACACGCCGATGTGACAGTTCTAATCTCTCTATGGCTGAAGGTACAGAAGGGCTCTAATTAGAGTGAACGTGTCGTCAGCGCAGAGCTGCAGCACGTGTGTGTTTGTGAAGCTGCGCTGCGCGTCTGTCACGCACTGATCTCAAATCACAGTGTGAATCGGTGCAGCTTTTGTGTCACATCATTATTGCACATCACATCTGACTGTTGCACTAGGCGGATTTTCCAGGAAACGGGGATGACAGAGAGAGAATAGCAATTAATCAATGTTTAAAGACCCCACCAAATCTAAATGAGTTTTCTCTACCTGAACATTGGCAGCCCATATTTATAATGCATTATAATGTCTCTATTATTTAGATGTATTAGGACACATTATAAATGCAGTAACATGCATGATTAATGCCTTTACAACGCATTATAAACATGGGCTTCATAGAACGTGTCACCCAAATATTAAGTAGGCAATAATGACATGTTCATAAAGGAATATTAGCTTAATACTTACTGAGCCAGCGTTATGTCACCATGACAACAACAAAGAGATTTTCACACTAAAATCATGTTAACGTGCATATCGTTTACATCTTGTGGACGATCCTGGTGTATAGGAACTCGTTTCAAACAGGTCACAATGCAAACGAAATGTTACTGGCCTTTGAAATGCCTGGTGCCAACTTCCTCTTTTCACAGGAAGTGCATCAACACAGGAAAGAAAACTTCATTGAATCATTCATGGGGTCTTTAAATGTACCATTTCAAATCAACAACCCTCAATATACACCCATCCACACACACAACAGAGACGGCGATGAATCCTTCAGAGATACTATAAGAAATAAAAGCATTAATGGCTGAATGTCACATTTATTAAACCGGTTTACTCTCTCTCTACTCTGTTGGTACACTAATACTTCATTTAAAACACTTTGTGCCTCTACACATCATTAAAACACTTATTGCAACAACAGAGGCCTCGGGAGGGGGTTGGAAGGGGTGTTGCTACCTGACACACAGGGGAAGCCACAGGTGGGACGTGTGCGCTCTTTCTACAGATGCAACATTTAAATGGAGAGCTGACATCAATTATGTTTTAAGCAGGAAACATTTCATTATCCATAACTTGATTTAATGCCACCCGGCTTTAGTCCTCTTCTACAGGGAATAAACCGGAGATTCCAAAGGCTGTGAGCAATCCGATCAAACCAGATGTCCATAAGAGAACTGTCCAATCACAGGCTTATTCTGTTCCACACCGTCCAATCCATTTCATCGAATCCATCCGAGTCTCTGCTGGCCCCGCCTTCCCCGTCTCTGGCCGATATAAACTGTACGTCAGCCAGCGGTGACACGGGAACTGCAAACGCAATAACATCCTGTGCATCAGTATTGAAAAACAGCTTTTGAACAATGTCACATATACAGACAAAATATAACATTGGTTAACCGGTTCATCTCACGAAAACCAGATTTAACCCCCCTCCCATCCCCCAAAGTGTAAATGAATAATAATAATAATAATAAAATAACTTTTAAGAAACATTAAGAATTGGCCCTCCTCCCCGAAATGTCAATTGCTTAATGTAATGTAATAAATATACATTATATACATAAATATATAATAAAATGCCATTAGTAAAGTACAATAGTATTATAGATGGAAATCATGACTGTATCAGAGTTTTGGGCTTGTTTATATTATAAAAATGGGACGATTAATTGGTTATCAGCCTTTCCCCCCACCTTAGTTTTCAAAATCGGCAAAATCCACTATCGGCCTCTATTGTATATACTGAATACATATATACAATACATGTATACACAGGGGCGGCTGGGGTTCAGGTGGTAGAGCGGGTCGCCACTAATCGCAGGTTTGGCGGTTTGATTCCCGGCCCACATGACTCCACATGCCGAAGTGTCCTTGGGAAAGACACTGAACACCAAGTTGCCAGCTAGCGCCTTGCATGGCAGCTCTGCCATCATTTGTGTGTGAGTATGAGTATGAGTGTGAGTGTGTGTGTGTGTGTGTGTGTGAATGGGTGAATGAGTCACAGTGTAAAGCACTTTGAATACCTCTAAGGTTAAAAAGGTGCTATATAAGTGCAGACCATTTATATATAAATAAATACATTTTTGTAAAGTAAAAATGTCATCATGACCATAATGCATATATATATATATATATATATATATATATATATATATATATATATATATATATATATATATGTATGTATGTATGTATGTATGTGTGTGTGTATATATATATTAGGGCTGTCGATTTAACATGTTAATTCAGTGGGATTAATTATATTAAAAATAACACGTTAAAAAATGTATGCAATTAATCGCAATGCCCCGGATCGTAATGCAAACTTGTAGTACCACCTGTTTACTCCAGAGGGCAGTAAGTGAAACTTCAGCTGTGTGGCAATGCACAGTTTACACAGTGAAGAAAACAACATTCAGCAGCAACAACACAAACATGATGGAGCGCAAATCCGAACTAAGAGATCTCAAGATGTTTTCTAAGTATTAAACTATATTTAACTTGACACAGTGACCTAAAACATTTATGTTTATGATGCAACACACCCGAGACGCTACACAAGCATGTCTGACGCAGGTGTAGATTGACGGTCCTTAAACAAGCCCTCATAATAAATCTCCAACTGATTGACAAATTCACTTGTGTAATCACCGCTGGTGGAATGACCTGCCTAATTATATATAATGTCTATATATATATATATTTTAGATATATTTAACGATAACTATGTATGATTATTTCATCATTATATATTGAGTTATTGTTATATGAGGGGCTTTCTCTGCAAATATTTGTATATGCCGTTAAATGCGATTGATTAATTGGGACACCATGTAATTAATTTGATTAAACCTTTTAATCGATTGACAGCCCTAATATATATATATATATATATATACATTTATATGTAAACACAATAGTATTTGTTGTACTACCTTTAATTTACGCTGATATTATCAAAAAATACAAATCCTGTCTGAATACAGTTAAAGATGATTTATGCAGATTTTATTACCTTTAATTAAAACGAAATATTTTGTGATATTATTTTAACTAGATTTAATACAAATTAGAGGGAAATGTGCTTAACAATAAACAATACGTTTACAGCATTTATTCATCTTGTTTAATGTTAATTTCATCATATAGAAACACATTTTTAAAAATCAAAAGTTGCATACTGGATGTTAACCTGCAGCACTATGAACTAAAAATTAACAAAGATGAATTAAATGCTGTAAATATTGTTTATATTAGTTCATGATACCTAATGCATTAGCTAATGTTAAAGAATGTAACCTTATTGTAAAGTGTGAGCAATATTTCTACATCCCATACATGCATTTACCCTTTACAGCCAAACATACAGTGAGGAAATAGCATCTCACAAACATAAACATACAGTGCAGGGTGTGGACACAGAAGTGTTAAATGAAGTTTACGCCGAAGAAGATGTGTGACAAAAATCTCCCTATACCAGTTGCTTAGCAACCGCCCCTGTTTCCAGATTCCCTCACATGATGCTTAGGACAAATATATGAGTTGTATCTCTATTAAAACCCCAGCATAAATACCATTAGCTAAAAACATACTGATACACAATGCATTACAGTTCACAGTTTACAGAGGATGCAGATGAATGACTCAGGTGAGCGGAGTTGTTTGTCTGTAGATAATAATGAATGATGGATTGTCTCATCTCAGAGCACGTATTCAACTATGACTATGATTATGTCTGTAAGCATGAATAGAAACGTATGACTACAACAGAGTGAGTCAAAAGTCAACATGAAATTCAAATAACCCTATTTAATTTCTTAATGTATGTTCCTGGTGTTCCTTGGCTCCAATATCATGCCCACTTTCCACCATCCAATCAACTGCTAATGGGTCAAATCAAGTCCCGCTGTACATTTCTCTCAAATATCCTGTTTTATACTGAAAATGCATCATATTATCAAAGTTAAACAGGTTGCAAATGGCATTTCGTGTTGACTTTAAACATCTTCATCTGAATCGTGCTACCACTGATTACGGTTTGAACAAACAGAGTCATTCCCTCTCCCCAGTGACATCACACAGCACGAGTTTTACCTGTAAGTCTCACGTGGGCCGTCCCCTCCCCTTAAGACAGAACATTCGCCTCTGCTCGGCTGAACCCCATGAACAAAACCTCTGAGCAGTTATCTGTGTGTATACAACCAGCGTCATGATGCCGTTTCAGTACGTGCCAAGAGAGAGGGGTGGAAGCAGACGACAGTCATGCATTAAACGTGTTCTCCATGAGTTCGGTCAGAGCCACAATGCACACACGTTTATAATCCAGATCGGCTCATGCACACATGAACAGCTATAGCAGCAAGGTAGCAACATGGCAGATCCATTAAAAACAAACATTCACCCAATAAACTGTAATAATGAGAAATCCACATTAATATGTTGCTGTATACGAGGTTAAAGGTGCTGTAAGCGATTTTAGCCATTCTTGATGTTCGATAAGCTGTGCCGTAGGATTAGCCACGCCCCCTTTCCAAAACCCCACACTCCAAAGATACCAAATCAGCTTTATTGACACCGACATGAGCAAAACAGTTGCCAAAAATAACAGCCGCAAAATAGCGCCCTCTACTGACAACTGTTATGAGCAACATGGAATTAAAATGGCATTATGCCTCAATATTTATGAGAACGCACAAAATGATTGACAGGGCGAAAGCGTCATTGTCAGCGGACCGCAGAGACTTTTTGGTTTGCTGTTTACAGGGTCTAGAGCTGTCACAGAGGCAGGTGAGATATCTAAGCACACTTATACGTAATAAAGATACGTAATATCTTTCGGGGAGTAGTAACATACAGGATAAGCGGTTGACGATGGATGGATGGATAGATGGAGTAGTAACATTTTTTGCATCCCGTTCCATGATGAAATCGCTTACAGCTCCTTTAAAGTATAGCCTCCCCACCATAGGCAGGGTCTTTACAATACATTTGGTTATATGATAAAGTGGATTGACGGCACAGGGAAACGGGAGCGGGATGTAGAGCAACGTCACTAGAGCGAGACGCAGAATGTTACCCGCCAAGCTTTGGGATTTCTCACGGCCTTCAGACGTAACATTAAGAGACACACAAAACACACAAAGGTGTCTTAGGGGACACGGTCACATTGACAGGGATGGATTACAGTCCGGGCCAATGGGGCCAGTGCCCAGGGGCCCTTGACAACCAGGGGCCCCTGACTGCCCAGGGGGGCCCTGGGCTGCGAGCCAGTTTGGCAATCCCCCCGCTTGAAAACCCATCAACCCTTGGTGACCCTTGGAGATAATTGGCCCCGGGGCCTTTGCAAGTCATAATCCATCCCTGCACATGACTGTTAGCGAAAACTGGCATAGCGTTACAATTTCCATGCACACATACGGTACATCAGGCAATATCACATTCACTAGTGTCCAGCGATCAGAATGCGAAATATTTATAAATGAGTCTAGAACAGTTATTCTATAAGTTTATATTGGTTTATCCATCTGTACATCATTTAACAGTTTAAGTAAAATCGACATGGGATGTTCGTGTCATTTTGATCACTGAACACATTGTGTAATTGTGTGCTCAGAAATAAAAAAAATAAAAAAAATGGCTAAATTGTAATATCACTTTGCAATCACATTGATCAATACAAGAGAAGGGCATTTTAATCTTCTAAACAAATGAACTATGATAACGACTACCTCAGGGAACTAAACCACAGCAGCTCTAATCATGATAATGATGATAATGACACTGAAATGAATGTATCAAAGTATTTGATAAAGGCCGGACTGGATGGAAACACCAACTAAAACTGTACAAAAGTTGCAGCCTTTTTTTCTTTTACTTTTTTTGTATAAACAACATTTTGCGATGTATTGATCATGAATGGAGTTACTACTACTACTTTTAATGTACTATGAATTGGGCAGCCTGGTCTCATGAACATTATGTGACCATGGCAACATTTCTGAAAAACAAAATGACGTGCTTTATTACACGTTTGCCTGCAGATTCCCAGTGAAATGTCCAGAAAGGGGCACCAAAAGCGAGTGAAATGTTGTCGTAATCTGATGAGGATTTTACGGTGATATTAGATGGCGGTTTTAATGAGTAAAACACACTTCCTTTATCTAAAACTTTAACCTAAACTTAAACAATAATGCTAATGTTTCCCAACCACTGTGCCGCACACTAGTGTGCCGTGAAAGATTGTCAGATGTGCCGTGGAACATTATCAGATTCCAATTTTATTTTCATTCAATAAATGCATGAAAAAAGAATAATACTAATAATTTCAGGGATCCAAACTCCTCACCTTTTGGAGAAATTTGCCATTTTGAAACCATGATCGGTCACTTTTGTGATTGTGTAACGTGTAAAGGGTCATCACATGACTCGCGTCAGCACTGCAGAATACATTGAAATCTATGAAGGGAGTGATATTTATACGTGTAAATGGTCATCACATGACTCGTGTCAGCTCTGCAGAATACATTGAAGTCTATGAAGTGAGTGATATTTATACGAGTAAAGGGTCATCACATGACTCGTGTCAGCTCTGCAGAATACATTGAAGTCTATGAAGTGAGTGATATTTATACGTGTAAATGGTCATCACATGACTCGCGTCAGCTCTGCAGAATACATTGAAGTCTATGAAGGGAGTGATATTTATACGAGTAAAGGGTCATCACATGACTCGTGTCAGCTCTGCAGAATACATTGAAGTCTATGAAGTGAGTGATATTTATACGTGTAAAGGGTCATCACATGACTCGTGTCAGCGCTGCAGAATACATTGAAGTCTATGAAGTGAGTGATATTTATACGTGTAAAGGGTCATCACATGACTCGTGTCAGCGCTGCAGAATACACTGAAGTCTATGAAGTGAGTGATATTTATACGTGTAAAGGGTCATCACATGACTCGTGTCAGCCTGCAGAATACACTGAAGTCTATGAAGTGAGTGATATTTATACGTGTAAAGGGTCATCACATGACTCGTGTCAGCGCTGCAGAATACACTGAAGTCTATGAAGTGAGTGATATTTATACGCGTAAAGGGTCATCACATGACTCCCGTCAGTGCTGCAGAATACATTGAAGTCTATGAAGTGAGTGATATTTATACGTGTAAAGGGTCATCACATGACTCGCGTCAGTGCTGCAGAATACATTGAAGTCTATGAAGTGAGTGATATTTATATGAGTAAAGGGTCATCACATGACTCGCGTCAGCGCTGCAGAATACATTGAAGTCTATGAAGTTAGTGATATTTATACGTGTAAATGGTCATCACATGACTCGCGTCAGCGCTGCAGAATACATTGAAGTCTATGAAGTGAGTGATATGCAGAATACACTGACGTCTATGAAGTGAGTGATATTTATACAAGTAAAGGGTCATCACATGATTCGTGTCAGCACTGCAGAATACATTGAAGTCTATGAAGTGAGTGATATTTATACGTGTAAATGGTCATCACATGACTCGTGTCAGCGCTGCAGAATATTACCTTACCACAAAATCCAATGACAATCACCTCAGCATCAGTCTCCCTTGATGCGTTTGATTACGCACAGATGAGCACCCAGTTTAAGTCGATGCGGACCAGGAGGAAGGTTTGAGTTGTCGATTGAGTTCTGTTCAGTTCATATTTATTCGTGTTTGTTTTATGTAATATTGCGTTGTTCATATGACGATGGTCAGGCTATGTGGGATAGTGGTGTGCCGTGGAATTTTTTAGTTGTAAAAAGTGTGCCGTGGCAGAAAAAAGGTTGGGAAACACGGCGATAATGTCCTAAAAGCAAATGAGAAATGAAAAACATATTTTCTGAAGTGTATCAATACGTCATCTCGTATTGCTTTAATGACACTCTCATTTCACGTGTCAGCTTGCGTTCTTCACTCTATCAGGTGAGCTAACGCAGAAGCTAATCACAATAGATTAAAATTGAATGTTATGTAATTAAATGCAGTTATAGTAGCGTTCATGAGACTAGGTTGGATTTGGGACATGCTGATTCTAATCTTGCATACTATTTAGAATGGAAAATGTGGACACCGCATCTTTTAAAGCTATGTGATATTACCCAAAAAGTCATAGATTAGCATGTGGAAAACCAATAAGTGTGTTTTAGCTATTGTTGGCCTTCTATGCACTTTAGCGCTGGCTACATCAGCCAGCGACAGAGCTTGACCTTATAAACACAACCTGCTGGGTGACTGTACGGCCTCTGTGCCCTTGAGCGGGGTCACATTTTCGTGTGCCAGTGGGGTGATTAGCCTAGCATGTGTGTGTCAAACAGTATGTGGCCGTGGGCGCTAAATCAACATCTGTCTTGTTATGGTGTCCAACTGGTTAAGTAGTCAAGGGTTGTGGTAGGAGTTTGGTCTTTAGGGGACACATGTTTAGAGAATTACAGAATATCATGAAGCCCTTTGCAACTAACAATAATCAAATATACAATATAGTCTCATTAATATCTTCTGAACAGTTTAAGTTGTCTTCATTTCCATCCAAAAGTGAATGCTGATGACAATGGAAGATGATGATGTTCGCTAACTGATCGGTTACTACAGTATAATTTGACGTAGCTTAGTTTGTTGATGCTTTGAATGAATTAATGAGATGAGGTTTGAGTTTTAGGAAGTGTGATTGGTTGTTTTGGCACTTGAATGGTCATTACAGGATCTGACTGGATGTGTATGCAGTAGGGGTGTAATGGTTGGCAAATGTAACCATATAGTAATCAATATTACTATATTGTAGTAACCATGAATGTATGGTTAATGTAGTAAAACTGTGCTGATTGTTTGTACAGTAAGTGTTTGTAACCAAAGTATTCTTACTTTGGATTTGGCAGTAGTATTTGTTTCCTGAAGATAGCAAGAACCAAACCGTATCGAAACCGTGGCCCTAAAACCATGATACAAACTGAACCGTGAGCAATTGGAACCATTACACCCCTTGTATGCAGAATGGAGGGCTCTGATTGGACGTGGGGAATATACCTGTTTTATGCCTAGCTGCATCTGCTGTGCAAGTATAATCGCTGGCGGCCAACAGGAAGCACGTCCCTTCGGTATGACGGTCTTGTTCACGCATGCTGGAATGACGCACGGGTAGGTGTTCCTCTGGAGACATTGTGATGTCACTTCCTGCGCTGCAGTCTGCAGACAACACTGGGGAGGAAGTGAAGAGAGTGAGTGAAGAACATTGTCTTGTATAGGTCTTTAAGCGGTGTGAGGTAACATAATACTTAAAATCAACCAAATACAGTGGGAGTCGATTCTTACCTAAAAATGTACACTTATAAAAACTAATTCCAAAAATAATAAACAAATTGACAATATATTGAATCTGCAAGTTTTTGTGGTTATAAGGAAAAATAATATCAAAACCGTTAATACATTAGTCATATACCAATTTTTTCCTGAGAATTATTTGCTCAAATCCTTCCAGATATATCGCGCTATATCGCGAAAAACGTTTATGCTTAAAACGTGATACTGTGCAAACGTCAGGCATGTGAGGTATCATCTGAAAGCTTAGAATGTGAAATTTACAGAGATAACCATCACTTCTGCATTTATGTTACTTAAAATAACAAAACAAGGCCTCAAAACATTCGCGTTGAAAATTAGCGCCCTCTAGAGGTATTGGGGTAGAAATATTTATATGAAAATAAAAGTCCTTCACATAGCTCATAAATGGACATGTCATATATCAAATGAAAGCTCTCACTCTCAGGAAGGTGTCTGTACAGTTTTTTTTTTATTTGTTGCCCTAATACCACAGTTCAAAAGATTTCCAAAAGAATCACAAAGTGGATGTGGCTGTGGCTCAGGTGGTAGAGCGGGTTGTTCACTAATCGCAGGGTTTGATTCCTGGCCCACACGACTCCACATGCCGAAGTGTCCTTGGGCAAGACACCGAACTCCAAGTTGCTCCCAGTGGTAGGCTAGCACCTTGCATGGCAGCTCTGCCATCATTGGTGTATGAATGTGAGTGTGAATGGGTGATTGGAACACAGTGTAAAGCACTTTGGTAACTTCTAAGGTTAAAAAATAAAGCACTATATAAGTGCAGACGATTTACCATTTACCAAAGTGAAATATGATTTCTGTAAATCATCAAATACAATCATCAAAGTCTCTTTTATGCTCCAATCACTGCTGTTGTATATCTGATTTTACTAAAAATGAGCAATTTTTTACTTCTCTATGAGCTTGCTTGGCTGAGTAATCCAATGATATATCTTAGATGTCCAGAACAAAGGAAAAGCATGCAAAACAAATAATAATTTTAGTGACTATTGATGATCAAATGTTATATATCATCGGGGGAGGATCTGAGCTTTCTAATGACACCTAGACTGATCTTATAGTCCACTCAGAGGCCGAGATATTCAAAGAAACAACAAGGGTGTTGCTTAAACTGAAAATTAGATTGAATGTCTATGGACGAGCACATCTGTGAGGGATGAAAAGCGTTAGAACGCCAACAACTTTTCAGATCTGTATATTGTGATGGAGAAAAAAAAACATTTCTAGTGCTTGCTGCCATCTAGTGGAATAAAATGAGACTTTTTTTTTTTATTTGGGCGGTTCTCTGAAAAATTAGAGGCATTTTTTGGCAATTTGTCCAAGTTATGTGTGAATGATGAGCTTTTAAATTTGAGTGTGAAATATTACGGTCGGCAACCCAAAAATGCACCAGAGTTTAAGGGCTTAAGCGACTCGATAAAAGAAGCTGTAGCTAAATCAGAGATTAGATGGCTACAACTTGCTGCAGCTCAGTAAATTCATCACTCTTCCTAAATTATTATGCTTGTAGCACAATAAGTAGTACATTGTAGTACATTGCTTGGAGTATGCTACATGTAGGCTGACATCTTAAACCGTATTATTAATCATATTTAAGTGCCTCACTGTAACCCAGATTTGTGTTTTTTTGTTTTTAGAGAAAAGAAGGGGCAAGTCAAAATGAATTATTGTGGTATTATTGTGGTTCGATTGAGCATAACTTGTATTGAACCCAGAATATTCATTTAACAACCAATACAGACAGCAAGAGTTCTGGGAATTGTGCTTGTTTATATGGAAATGCTGAATATGGAAGCTGTTGGTGTAAACGTTCATTAAACATTTTAACGTATTTGAAAGTCTCTATTGTGTTTAATAGAATTCTGTGGTGGAAATTACATTTGAATGTTTATAAAAATAAAAACAGACTCCTTTGTCTCGCTAAGGCTAATTTCATAGCTAACATTTTATGTATACTAAATATACACAATTCAGTAATATTTTCACACTTTTGGCATCATTTGTCAAAATTACAGCTTGATTGGAAATGACGCCCAAGAAAATATTATACTCTCATGTGATATTTCCCGATTTTTATTTGTTTTGTCTCATATTTCATCTCAAGCACGCTCGTTGACACTTTTGTCCACTTTGTTAACAAGTACATTAACTTTTGAAAGAACTTTATAGGGGGAAATTGTTTGTTGTTGAAGAAATGATGTCACAAATGTCAGACAGTTGTAATTTAATTAATATAATTTTTGCACAATAAATATTATGTTTCATGTCTATTTCACTCTTTGTGTAGATTATGTTTAGTTTTAAACATGCTATAATGTGTATTTTGTTTTTAATTCATAGTTTAACCCTTTAAGCTCTGAAAGCGTTTTTAAAGATTTCCTTTTCAGTGGTTTACCTTAAATTAAAGACTTATTTACATTTACATTTATGCATTTGGCAGATGCTTTTATCCAAAGCGACTTACAGTGCACTTATTACAGAGACAATCCCCCCGGAGCAACCTGGAGTTAAGTGCCTTACTCAAGGACACAATGGTGGTGGCTGTGGGGATTGAACCAGCAACCTCCTGATTACCAGTTATGTGCTTTAGCCTACTACGCCACCACCACTACAGCTTGAATTTTTTTGTGGCTTGACAAAAAAAACGAAAACTAAACAAAAAACAAGGAGGGTCAAGTGTTTAGTAGCATTGTGTAAAAACCTTTCACATTTTTTAATGATATAGATTATGATACATTTTGAGACTCTGAAACTGCTGAAATTTAAAAATAAATAAAAAAATCACACAAAAAAAAAAACACTGAGCCCAAATATTTCCTATATATTATATATCTCTGGGTGTAAATAAGGTAGCTTGAAAAAAAGCACTGCTTTTGTTTTGTTCCCAATCATGTCAACTGTATCTGAGAAAGTTTTTGTGTTGATACGACAAAGCAATCAAAAGTTAGAACATTACAAACATCATTTATCAGTGTCCAAAAACATCTCCAAACAAATAAAACATAATAAAAGTACATAAGAACTAATTACACATGCAAACACAACAATGACTAAAGGTTTGCATAGCATACAGACATGATTTTAGCAATGAGATTTCACAGAATGAGTTTCATTCTGTGCCATTTGAGTCATCATTGAGTATGTGTCGTGTATTTGGCGCCATCTCCTGGTGGCCATATGTAACATTGTGCTTCATGTGGATCATCTAATGATCTATACATCTGATTATCTTGTGTGGGGGCTTGTTTGACAGATAATCACCTCCTCTAAGTAATGATATGTGATATTTTATGTTCCATTTATTTTTCGTGAAGTTATAAGCTGCATAAAAGCAACACCAACATAATTGTCAAAGACATATATTTGGCTATTACTCGCTATATTTTTGTCTGTGAGTAAGAAAAATAGGGTGGTTGTGTTCTTCTCTTTGAGAGCTTTACAACAACATATGACACATGGCTATTTGTTTTTTTTAATGTTTTTACTGATTGCAATTAAAAGTATGTATAGTGCAAATTTTGTTTATACATTTTCAAAAAGTAACACTTCTTATCTGTCTGCAAAGTTTGAAGCACTTGTTCAGTTTTGGTCATAATGTGTGCATGCATTGTAAAGTACAGCTTCTAAGCTTTCAAACAATATTTATTTTACATTGGTCAAGTCTGTATTTATTAATATTTTGATAATTTGTAACAATTCATTTGAATTAATATTAAATAATGAGTTACTATTAATTCAAATTCATTGTTACAAATTGTATTTTACAAACAAATGAGGAAAGTGTGGTTAAAATTGTCCAATTCAGTTTTAATGTGACCTTCATATAACAAATAGAAAAAAGTTTAAATCTGTTAGTTGTCTCTGCACATTAGACTAGGAATAATAGAAAGCATTTTAACATCCAAAAAATAAACTAAAGCCCACACAAATTTATAAAAAATAAAAAAGTAATTCTCACCTGAGCGACGACGCTCTAGTCCTCTGCTCTGGCCCAGGCAGAGTTCTCCCTGTGTGCTGTTACAGGCTGTACTGAGTTCAGTTTTGCAGTATGAGGGTGATCCCGTCTGCACAGCCTGTGGGATGTGTTTCTTTCTCTTCTTGGGAAGCTTCTGTTTGGCCATGGCTAGAGAGTAGTACATGCCAAAGTTATTCACAATGACAGGCACTGGCATGGCTATCGTCAGCACGCCCGCGAGGGCGCACAGTGCGCCAACCAACATGCCAGACCATGTCTGAGGGTACATGTCTCCATAACCCAAAGTCGTCATGGTGACCACTGCCCACCAGAAGCCGATGGGGATGTTCTTGAACATGGTATGGTGGCTGGCCGTCGGGTCGTTCGGACTGGCCCCGATCCGCTCGGCGTAGTAGATCATGGTGGCAAAGATGAGGACTCCTAGTGCGAGGAAGATGATGAGAAGTAGAAACTCATTGGTGCTGGCACGTAGGGTGTGTCCTAGTACTCGCAGACCCACAAAGTGACGTGTCAACTTAAATATTCGCAATATACGAACAAACCGTACCACACGCAAGAACCCCAGAACATCTTTTGCCGCTTTGGAGGACAGTCCGCTCAAGCCCACCTCCAAGTAGAATGGTAGAATTGCCACAAAGTCAATTATGTTCAAGACACTTTTCACAAACTCCAGCTTGTCAGGACTGAACGTTACGCGCACCAGGAACTCGAAGGTGAACCATAGAACGCAAACTCCCTCGACATAGGTAAGCGCTGGATCCGTTTTGATCTCGTATTGTTGGCTCAGATCCGTGAAATTGTCATTCCGAAAGACGTCCGTTTTGTTGATGATGGTGTTGAAGGCCTCATGGGTCTCCAGACAAAAGGTTGTGATGGAAACCAGGATGAAGAACAAAGAGGCAAATGCAATAAACTGGAAAGAGAAAGAGAGAAAGAGTGAGTGAAAGTAAACCTTTTACACAAGAGCATTTTCACACAATGCCTCCCACAGACACTATATTTTAGAGGTCCATTCTTGTTTAGTTTGAATGGCGCCAGCATCCATTAGCAACTATTTGTAGCATGCAAGCTCTCAAACTGTTTTTCAATGGCCATTTGTCCTTGCTTTTATTTGTCGTGTCTTAAACGGCAGTGTTTTCATGGACACAGTGAAGTGAACGTGTTGAATATCTCAGTGAAAGCTTACTCACGTTACCAAGCACTGATGGGGAAGCTGCTTTGAAACTCTAGCTATAAGTTACTCAAATGTAGTTTAACTATAGTAAAGCTACCCAACAATCTAGTAATAAAAATGACCAAACTGTATTAAAGCTATTTAGAGTATCTGGCAAAAAACAATTAGGATCTCAATTTGAGTGATAGCACTGAACAGCACCTTAGACCTATTTACAGTATCCACCCATTGACAAATGCACAGAATTTACACTAAATGCTGCCCACAAACAAATGTGAAAAGTTTACAATTAATACAAATAATTTACATTAAATATGGCCAAAACAAATATTAAATACTCAGAATTTAGTCTAAATATGGTCAACAGATAAATACAGAATGATTACACTAAATGCACAGAATGTACTTTAAATACACAATTTAGTCTAAATACAAAGAATTTACACTAAATACCAGCAACAGAAAGATGCACAATGCTTACACTAAATACACAGAATTTGAAATAAATACCACCAACAAACAAATACACAAAGCTTACACTAAATACACAGAATTTGAAATAAATACCACCAACAAACAAATACACAAAGCTTACACTAAATACACAGAATTTGAAATAAATACCACCAACAAACAAATACACAAAGCTTACAATAAATACACAGAATTTGAAATAAATACCACCAACAAACAAATACACAAAGCTTACAATAAATACACAGAATTTGAAATAAATACCACCAACAAACAAATACACAAAGCTTACAATAAATACACAGAATTTGAAATAAATACCACCAACAAACAAATACACAAAGCTTACAATAAATACACAGAATTTGAAATAAATACCACCAACAGACAAACACACAAAGCTTACAATAATTACACAGAATTTGAAATAAATACCACCAACAAACAAACACACAAAGCTTACAATAAATACACAGAATTTGAAATAAATACCCCAACAGACAAACACACAAAGCTTACATTAAATACAAAGAATTTGAAATAAATACCCCAACAGACAAACACACAAAGCTTACATTAAATACAAAGAATTTGAAATAAATACCCCAACAGACAAACACACAAAGCTTACATTAAATACAAAGAATTTGAAATAAATACCACCAACAAACAAACACACAAAGCTTACAATAAATACACAGAATTTGAAATAAATACCCCAACAGACAAACACACAAAGCTTACATTAAATACAAAGAATTTGAAATAAATACCCCCAACAGACAAATACACAATGCTTACAATAAATACACAGAATTTGAAATAAATACCCCAACAGACAAACACACAAAGCTTACACTAAATACACAGAATTTGAAATAAATACCACCAACAGACAAATACACAAAGCTTACACTAAATACACAGAATTTGAAATAAATACCCCCAACAGACAAATGCACAATGCTTACACTAAATACACAGAATTTGAAATAAATACCACCAACAGACAAATACACAAAGCTTACAATAAATACACAGAATTTGAAATAAATACCACCAACAGACAAATACACAAAGCTTACATTAAATACACAGAATTTGATATAAATACCACCAACAGACAAACAAACAAAGCTTACACTAAATACACAGAATTTGAAATAAATACCACCAACAGACAAACACACAAAGCTTACAATAAATACACAGAATTTGAAATAAATACCACCAACAGACAAATACACAAAGCTTACATTAAATACACAGAATTTGATATAAATACCACCAACAGACAAACAAACAAAGCTTACACTAAATACACAGAATTTGAAATAAATACCACCAACAGACAAATACACAAAGCTTACATTAAATACACAGAATTTGAAATAAATACCACCAACAGACAAATACACAAAGCTTACATTAAATACACAGAATTTGATATAAATACCACCAACAGACAAATACACAAAGCTTACACTAAATTTGAAATAAATACCACCAACAGACAAATACACAAAGCTTACATTAAATACACAGAATTTGAAATAAATACCACCAACAAACAAATAAACAAAGCTTACATTAAATACACAGAATTTGAAATAAATACCCCAACAGACAAACACACAAAGCTTACACTAAATACACATAATTTGATATAAATACCACCAACAGACAAATACACAAAGCTTACACTAAATACACAGAATTAGATATAAATACCACCAACAGACAAATACACAAAGCTTACATTAAATACACAGAATTTGATATAAATACCACCAACAGACAAACACACAAAGCTTACAGTAAATACACAGAATTTGATATAAATACCACCAACAGACAAACACACAAAGCTTACATTAAATACACAGAATTTGATATAAATACCACCAACAGACAAATACACAAAGCTTACACTAAATACACAGAATTTGATATAAATACCACCAACAGACAAACACACAAAGCTTACATTAAATACACAGAATTTGAAATAAATACCCCAACAGACAAACACACAAAGCTTACACTAAATACACAGAATTTGATATAAATACCACCAACAGACAAATACACAAAGCTTACATTAAATACACATAATTTGATATAAATACCACCAACAGACAAACACACAAAGCTTACATTAAATACACATAATTTGATATAAATACCACCAACAGACAAATACACAAAGCTTACACTAAATACACAGAATTTGATATAAATACCACCAACAGACAAACACACAAAGCTTACATTAAATACACAGAATTTGAAATAAATACCCCAACAGACAAACACACAAAGCTTACACTAAATACACAGAATTTGATATAAATACCACCAACAGACAAATACACAAAGCTTACATTAAATACACATAATTTGATATAAATACCACCAACAGACAAACACACAAAGCTTACATTAAATACACATAATTTGAAATAAATACCACCAACAGACAAATACACAAAGCTTACACTAAATACAAAGAATTAGATATAAATACCACCAACAGACAAATACACAAAGCTTACATTAAATACACAGAATTTGATATAAATACCACCAACAGACAAATACACAAAGCTTACATTAAATACACAGAATTTGAAATAAATACCACCAACAGACAAATACACAAAGCTTACAATAAATACACAGAATTTGAAATAAATACCACCAACAGACAAACACACAAAGCTTACACTAAATACACAGAATTTGAAATAAATACCACCAACAGACAAATACACAAAGCTTACATTAAATACACAGAATTTGATATAAATACCACCAACAGACAAATACACAAAGCTTACACTAAATACACAGAATTTGATATAAATACCACCAACAGACAAATACACAAATCTTACACTAAATACACAGAATTTGATATAAATACCACCAACAGACAAATACACAAATCTTACACTAAATACACAGAATTTGATATAAATACCACCAACAGACAAATACACAAAGCTTACACTAAATACTCAGAATTTGAAATAAATACCACCAAACGACACATACAAAAATGTACACTAAATGCAACCTACAGACAAATACACTATATACACAGAATTTAAAATAAATTGAAGCTGGGAAATATAATGACGTTTAAATAACATTTTGTCACACTGCACACTACTCATAAGAAAAAAGTAGCTTGTTATTGGCAGAGCTAGGTTACAATGAAAACAGCTTATTTAACGAACAACGGTCACGCTGCTAACAGATGCAGTTAGGCTAGTTTATTACTCCTCAACACTGATGCAGAGATACTGTGAGGGACACCAAAACAAACAGTTTAGCCTTTAAGTATCTTGACTGCTCATTGCTGTGTAATATTCTATGCCAATGAAGTATGGCTGCACGATTTGGACAAAAAGTCAAATTGCAATAAACTGCGATTATGATCATGTAATGTTTTTCACACGTTCAACTGTCAAAAGGCTACTGGTGTTTTCACACTCGAGTCCTCTTAAATGAACCAAACTGAGACCTTTTTTTAATTAATCCACAAACAAATAAATATGTAAACAGTGAAACAAACCAAAAACAAATTTTCTTCTTCACTTTCAAGTTGTACCCTTCCACCGTGTACCTGTTTTTGTCCATATTGCGATAGGGTCTCAGCCCACTAATCATCATCATACGTTTTTGAAACCCAGTCAAATTGAATATTAAGGATACACTCCAGTCAGGATTTTAACATCCGATTCCGATCTCTGAGGCTTAATATCAAACTGAAATAGAACTGATAAACAATTGGTGTAATAAAACTTAATGTGAAATTTTTGGTTATTTTCTTATTATCTTTCATTTAATAATGCATTATATTATAGTATATAGTTTAGCATTTTTCTAATGTTGGTAATATTAGTTCTATCGGGAAGACACGCAGGCTTGAGGGAAGTTTAAGATGCCATTTATTTGATAAATGTAAAACAGAAAGTAATGTCTCTCTCTTTGGCGTAGGTCCCGTCCGGCGGTCCAGGGGAGTTGTACCCGGAACCGTCATGTCCTGCCGGAGATAGGAGGCAGGGGCGAGGAGTCTACCCCCGTGCAGGACAGGGCTCAACTGGTGGTGGTGGGGTGGTGGAGGTTGCCGTGTTAGCACACCGAAACAGCAATGTGATAGATTGTGAGCAGACTTATAAAGCAACAGCTTACATGCGATTGGCTGGGAATTACCCAGCTAATGTTGCGATGATGTGCAGCTGCTAGTCTTCCCGCTAGAACTACGCTGCGCTTCCATTTCCGATTTCACTTGTTGCAGCTGGGAGTGTAATAAGGGCTGCACGCTCTCGTGAGGTAAAAAATGACTGGCGAATAGAGGAAGAGTGCATGTTTCTGGACTAATGTGCTCCAATTAATGCTGTTTACTCAGCAATCATTTAATAAAGATGTTATGAATTATACCCCATCTTGTATTCTGTGTTATTAATATGATACCCGTGCCTGGCGGAGACCGAGATGCTGCTACCGCAGATACAACTTCATGCAGGATGCCACGGTTTAGTGTGAATAAAGCAAAGAACCACTCTGAAAACATTGCAATAATGCTCTAACTTAACATATAGACTGGACAGAGCAGCTCAAATACACTTTGAAGCTAGCAGACTATTTATTTAGCGATTTAACAATCGCACGAGGTCATATCGCTATTTCTATTTTATTTCGATTAACTGTGCAGCCCTACAATAAAGGATGGCCAATGATTGAGTCAGACTTCATAGTAGCTGCATTCAGCCCACACAACAGCACTCAAGCCCTGTCTGTCAACTCATGATTTTAATGTTGACACACTTATTTAGAAAGCACAACTCAAAACAGACGCCACAGGCCATCATTCAATGACAAACATAACACACTCTGGCATTACAGCAGAGCTAAAATTACTCCGTTATGGTACAGTAGTTATCATACATCTCAACCTTTACGATTGTGGAAAAGTGCATTTTAATCAGTCTTGAACATTCTGTCAAATTAATACACTGGTTAGAGAGAATAGCTAAAGGCAATAACTGTCGCTTCCGAATGTGAAAAGACATCCGCACAGGACGGAGTCTGTCCCCTCTAGATAACGTCTCAAAGGGCCCCGTCTAACGCATTTACTCGCTCTTTGTTTTAATGTCCTAATGAGGCTGTAACTCCTCTGGAGGGTTATAATCACCACAAAGATAATAGAAACTATCAGGACTAAAGTATTAAGGGATCAAACAATGGAAACAACATCCAAGCACACTATAATAGGGTCTTTGTTTAGGTCTACCGAGCGTGCAGTACACTTTTAAGTAGTGTCTAATGATCTTGTCATCCACCGCAGGCTTTAAAAGTCTCCCATGAACACAACGCTGGTAGTATGGCTAATGTAGGGTTTATTAGGTGTGGGGTCTCAGACCATAACCATAGTAACCTTGCTTTTTTTTATTGAGTTATGACATCATTACTCAGCTTCACTTGACTTTGTTTTTGCGGTGAACTATGCCTGTAAGGGAATGAGTCATGTGTATTTGGATGGAAGCTGTCAGCAGTATTGATGTTGGGAGGCTTTCTGTGGTGTTAAGTAGGATTTATACCCCTTATTTAAGTCTGTGGAAAATAGATCAAAAGTGCACTATCCTTGCACTCCCCAAAGTGTGTGTTAGAAGTGCCATAGATAGTGCTGTCGTATTGACAGGCAGTCATTCTAAAAAAAGAAGTTCAGCGTTTTACTCAAAGCTGCTTATAAATGTTAAAAAAGTTGCACATATGTAGCTAAAACGGGCGTTATGAATTTGGCTGCGTGTGTTTGTGAGTATGTTTGGCAGTGATTGAAGGTCACCTGTGGATGAATCTCTTAGGACCCCCAGAACTTAACATATGGCACACAGCACAGTCTCCCTGGCAACAGTATCAGGAAAGCTCCACGGCAACAAGACCCACCACACACACACACACACACACACACACACACACGTGCATGCACACTTTCTCACAGATCATAATCAAATTGACCCTCTAAAAACGCCAAATGAGAATAAATTTGCTTTGTGAGTAAATTACATGGTGCTTCTGACTTATAACATTTTATTAAGAATTGCAACATAGTTTCATCAATGAGGATTTAGGCAACATGATGCTGTGACCTGCATTGTTTGCAGCAAATAATAAAAGCAGGATTTCAATGTCAGTGTTAAAAGCACAAGAAAATACATTTGAACTGTATATTACTATGAGTGGTGCTTGCCTGTGCATAGGTGTTGCTATTTGGTTATCATTCATATCTGTAGCACAAACACTGCAGGACGAGTCACACTCCAAACTTTAATACTTGGGGTTCAAGGTGTGCTCAAGGCCCAAACCCTAAATGCAAGCATTAGCAATAGCGATGTTTGCCTTTATGCAACAAATTAATAAAATAAAGATGAATCGTCGTTTCATGGCTGGTAAGAGATATTCACGAAGTGTAATTTTTCTAAATTCGCTTGCCATTGTCAGCTGTTGATTTTGGAACTTTAGGTCGCGCGTACACAGATTTTCATCTTTTGTGGGAGCTCCCGACCGCTTCTTTCCTGATGGAACAAATCGCGTGGAAATCGATGGTGCTCATGTGAGAAGTATAACAAGTGGAGCTGAGCGGCTTATGACCTACTGATCATTTTAAAACATGTCGAAAAAATTTGGGGACTCTCAGCTTAAATTCGTGAGATGTCTGCTGCTGAACGAGCCGATTTGAGAATGTGACTGAAGGTCACCAATCAGGAGAAACAAACTAGTTTAACTTTGACAAGAGCAGCGAGCCCTGTACGATGTTTCATGCAATGTCTTCATGTTTTACAGGGGATCGCGCAAGAGCTACGGCTGTCAGGCGAGTTATGCTTATACAGTAGATAAATGTCATAAACAGTAGGTGATGTAATAACACGAGTATTCCTGTGATTGCATCATCATTTTGTAATGTTGTGATGTGTACAAAAGTGTCTTAATTTGCACCATGTATGCCGGTCCTTTGGGACCATTCAGACTAAAGTTCCAGAAACCAGGTGTCTCGAGACGCTCTTTTAAAAACATCATGGTTACTCCTGAGGGAGGGAACGAGTTTCTTTTGGGATCTTTGAGATCTTTGTACAACCGCTCGTCTCCGAGCGGTTCCCTTTATACCGTATGTCCGGGGGCGGGACATGCAAAATCTGTCTGCCAATTTCAGAGGTACGCGTGGCTCCCAAGGAAGACCCCTTGTGTCACTTCATTCGACACAACGTCGAGTGAGTGACAAGGGGAATTGCTGTTCTGAATTGCTGGTCTATAAAACACTGAAAACGTCAAAGATGTCCATTTAGCGTATGTCTACATCAGGGCTGGACTGGGAAGAGAAATCGGCTGGGATCTTACATGCTTATTGAGCCAACATTTTTATTTTGGTTTGCATATCGCGGCGCCGTTTTGTGGTCCGTTTTGTATAACGCGACCGCACATTTTAGCTTGACCTGGCAAATTCAGTATGTTTCGCGGCCGACCCACCGGCACGCTCCGTTCTAAATCCTCTCCATTCTGCCCCTGAACGGCCCCAAAGTGCGTCGGCCCACCGGGAAAATGCCCTGTATGCCAGATTACCAGTCCAGCCCTGGTCTACAAAGAAAAACAATGGAAAAAGAACAACAAATAGAGAAGAACGCAGGTGTCTCGAGACGCACGTTTAAAAGTTGACGTTCTTTATATGAAACAATGTCTAAAATCCATGGCATTCCTGCCCAAGACACTGAAAAAACAGTGAGGCATGATGAAGCGGTCAAAGCCGTCCATCTAGTGCATGTCTACATAGAAAAACAATGTAAAGAGAGCAAAGCAGGTGTCTTAAGACGCACTTTTAAAAGTTGCCGCTCTTTTTTTACCAGCAGAAGCTGCAAAACAGTGCAAGATGCAATAAAACAGCTAGATGCTTTGCAACGGTCAATGATGTCCGTCTAGTGCATGTCTATATAGAAAAACAACTGATAAAGTGCAACGAATAGAAAAGAACGCAGGTTTCTCGAGACGGTCTTGAAAGTTGACGCTCTTTTTACTATACACGCGTCTAAAAAACACGGTGCTCCTGCGCAAGATGCTGTAAAACAGCTGGATGGTCAAAGATGTCAATGGTCAAAGATGTCCGTCTAGTGCATGTCTATATAGAAAAACAATGAAAAAGAGTGCAGTCGGATGCAAAAACGTGTTCCGTGTGAACAGCCCCTGTAGCTACAAAAGCTACACAAGCTCATATTCAAAGGTGATGGTGAAATAAAACGCCAATCAAATTGCATTCGACTGCGCCAACATAAACCCCAAATGCACAGAGTTAAAAATACAGATGAAATCTGACATCTAGTTGCACGGTTATCTCATGTACACCCTGTCATGTCTGATTTTACACCCCAATCAAGTGTTGTCCTCACTTATATTTGGAATCCATTATGCGGTTTCATTGCCGAGTCTCCGAGACGATGCTTAAATCTTGTGATTCACCATCCCTCAAATATTATCACTGACAGCCACTCCGACACGCCGACTAATCTGACGAGAGAAGTTCATGCTCTTATGAGCAGTCCGGGCGTCTGTCCTTTGGCGACGAAATGATGAATGTCACTTGAAGGGTAGAGGCATTTTAGAGCCGCTAATGTCTTTTAGTACAATTCTGCTCTGAGGTTTGGTTTCAGAGATGTGTGCGTGAGTGTTTTGTTAATGAATCACATCTACAGGTGTGTGTACGAGTCTCACTTCAATGGTAGGAGCAGGGAGTCATTTCACACTCGCACTCTCCGCGTGGATGAACTTATGTAGGTCAATCTCACACACACAAAAAGAGTCTGTGGCTCCGTTCCGAAACAAGTGAGCTGCCTTGCTGTCTACTGCCTACATAAGCTCACCTCTAATGCAGAAACCAAAGTCTATAATAGCCAGAGAGAGCCGTCCGATTGCATTCCCATACATCTCAATGGCTGTTGCTTGGCTGGTGTATGCATCTGGAGTGCGCCTACGATGCCTTAAATGGCAGCTCGCTAGTTTTGGAACAGATCCTGCATGTGTGTTAGCATCTAAGTGTGCAATTTGGTTGGGTTTTTTCTCTTTAGTGCATTATAAATGGTCTCCTCCTCTCTCCAGAAGAGTTCCTGTTTAATTCATTTCCTGCTCTTTCAGTGCAGCACGGCAGGTTTTAGACAGTCGACTGGGGTTGGAGAGATGCGGCAGCGCCCGTCTGAACTCAAAGTGAGATCAAAGCATCATATAAAGTTTTCAGAGCTGTCTTTAAAATGAGAGCATGTTAAATGCATTTCTCTCTTTGACCGGTTGTGCGTCTCTTCTTAGTGTTTCCAGCACGCAGAGATCATCGCCATCATGCTGAGAATTTAATTGTGTGATGGAGCCGACGGGCAAAAGAGGGAGCGAACAGCAAACGGAGGCACTTGGGTTTAACACAAACAAAAAAAGAGTGAGATATAAGGACTAACATGCTACAATAACATAGTGCTCAGTGATATAGCAAATATTAACACATTTACATGTATTCATTTGGTGGATGCTTTTATCCAAAGCGACTTACAAAAGAGGAAAACATAAACAAATCATCTTAAGGAGACACAGTGGTACAAAAGTGCCATATTACAAAGTTTCAGGGCGACTGGGCTTAACTCAACCATAATATTCCTGTGGCAGGGCGGAGGGCCAATCAAGCCTGAGAGGGATAAAGGCGACCGGAGACGGCAGTGCGACAGAGAGAGAGTTACAGGCAGCTGCCAGACACCTGTGTGTGTGTGTATTTGTCTTTTTGGTTAAGTTGACCATGAATTTATCATTTATATTGTCAAGCCAGTTCTCACCTCCTCCTTTCCATTGAACTGTGTTACGCTGGTGATGAAACACGGGAAGGAGGAGGGATGCGCCGTAGTAGAGTCCTCGCCACTACCATCCACCCCAACGGACCAGCCGTGGCCATCTGCCAGGGGACGGAGGAGCCCAGCCACCTGAGAGCGGAGGAACAGCCGCTGACCACCAGGGGAGGAGGGGCTCTTAACCGACCGCCTGGAGCAGTCAGGGCCGCTGCCAGGGGTGGAGGAGACCCCTTCCATCCACTGGAATATGGCGGAGAATAGCGTCTGCCAGGGGCTGGAGGAAGGCCTCCGATCCGCCCGGGGAGGTGCGGCTGTCATCAGCTAAAGGGTGGAGGAGTGGCCGAGGACCAAGCTATGGCATATCGGAGAACTGGTGAGTAAATTATGATTTTTTTTCTTCTTTAAACGTTATGTTTACTGTTCAGTCAGTTCCTGCCTCCTCCTCATCCGTCCTTTATACTATTAACAGTGCTGACAAAACCTGGGAGGGAGGAGGGATGCGCTGTCGTGGAGTCCTCGCCGCTGCCATCCTTGGGACGGAGGGGTCTCTGCCGGCTGCTGACAGCCGGAGGTTCCACGGCTGTATGCCGAGAAGGGGAGGAGCCAGAGGACTCGAGGGACCAGAGGACTCGCTGCCATCTGCTGGGGGAGGCGTGAACTAGCGTCCGCCAGAGGGCGTAGGAGCGATTGAAGACCGGGAGACAGCACGTCCGGGAGCCGGAGAGCAAATTCTTCTCTCTCTCCTATCTCTCTCTCTCTCTCTCTCTCTCTCTCTCTCTCTCGTGTGTGTCTTCACTCTCCCTTTCCCTCTCCACCTGTCTCTCCCCCAGTTTCACAGGAGGCAGGGTGGGTGCCCCCCCAACTGGCGGGAGTTAGTCAGACTGGTGGTGCCCAGGCCTAAATCGGGCATGGGGATGAGTGTGATGAGGAGGAGGTTGTAGCCAGGCTGTGACAGAGCACAGCTGGTGCAGAATCAGCAGATCAGTGGCAGAGAGAGATAAAGGGTGGAGAGAGAGAGAGAGAGAGAGAGAGAGAGAGAGAGAGAGAGAGAGATGCACACAAATCTTTCAAATGGAAAAAAAGGTTTGCTGTCCTTTTCTGCATATTGCGGCACCATTTTGTGGTCCGTTCTGCATAACGTGGCGGCTCATTTGAGCTTATCGCGGCCCATTCGCCACGTTTCGCGGCCGACACACCGGCCCGCTCGGTCCTGTACGGCCCTGATCGTCCAGCCCTGACTGGGACAAAACCCGCTATTTACCGGCTTACAGAAACCCTGCTGCATACTTCTTCACATACTATTTTTTTTTAAATAGCAGGCAGTATACAATGTGCAGTAACCATAGTATTATATATACACCATAGCCATTATCAATAGAATCTACTAGATCCGCTAAAATCTGTCCTGTAGTCCGTCTTCTCTTTCTCAAACGCCCCAAATATGTCTCTCAGCAAGTCTGATAGATCTGTTCTCATGGTTGTGTGGTCATACAGTATCAGCCATCTGTTTATCTGTTAGTTCTCCTTCTGCTAAACGCTGGTGACGTCTTCAGCCCGGTGCTTCCTACTGTACAGTCAGAACACTCCACTACAACAACATGACATCTCTAATGTGAGGCCTGTCTACACACACAAACAAGCACCCACTGGTGTCTCTGCAGGTAGTGGCAGATGCCTTGATCATGTGTGTGTTCCCGCGGCAGGATTCCTGCACTAATGACACACACATATGCGTGCCATGAAATGCCATATGAAAGACAGCCGTGAAAAACCTTCAATACTGCAAAACAAACACATGAATAGAAAACTAAATGGCTAGCCCCATTAGCAGACACCCAATATGTTCCCACAGAAGTCCACAGTTAAAAGCCCAACATTCATCTCAAATTTGTGACTCGAGTGTGACTGTTGTGTGCATTTTACATTTCCCTGAATCTACTGATGATCATCGTCCCATGTGTGTCAAACATGTTGAGTGATCCAAACATCATCTGCAGCCTGAAACGGAACTTATGATCAGATTTTAGGAGTGAACGCACTTAACTGCATAGAGAGCTATAGGATGCTCCCTTGCTCCCTATTTAGTGAATGACTTAACCTCCAGTGTGCTGTCTGTCTGCACTGGTCTCAGAACAGTTATAGGAGAGATATAGGATGCACCCTTGCTCCCTATTTAGTGCATGACTTAACCTCCAGTGTGCTGTCTGTCTGCACTGGTCTCAGAACAGTTATAGGAGAGCTATAGGATGCTCCCTTGCTCCCTATTTAGGGAATGACTTAACCTCCAGTGTGCTGTCTGTCTGCACTGGTCTCAGAACAGTTATAGGATGCTCCCTTGCTCCCTATTTAGTGAATGACTTAACCTCCAGTGTGCTGTCTGTCTGCACTGGTCTCAGAACAGTTATAGGAGAGCTATAGGATGCTCCCTTGCTCCCTATTTAGTGCATGACTTAACCTCCAGTGTGCTGTCTGTCTGCAGTGGTCTCAGAACAGTTATAGGAGAGATATAGGATGCTCCCTTGCTCCCTATTTAGGGAATGACTTAACCTCCAGTGTGCTGTCTGTCTGCACTGGTCTCAGAATAGTTATAGGAGAGCTATAGGATGCTCCCTTGCTCCCTATTTAGTGCATAACTTAACCTCCAGTGTGCTGTCTGTCTGCACTGATCTCAGAACAGTGTGAAATGCACCTTATTTTCATCCTAACTGCATATAAAGCCTCTGAAAGACACATTTGTTTCTCTCAATGTGCTAATGCACAGTAAATCTAGTGCTTTTGTACACATCAGTGTACATTGTGTTTAGCGGTGTGGCGTTATGCAATAAATCACTCGATTTAAAAAATAGCATATCGGATTAAACTAGGGACTCTTCACTTTTGACTCAAACAGGTTTCAATGTAAATACATAATTAGGTTTCTTACCAGATGTAGTTTAGTTGGCGTTTCTTCCAAAGACGAACTCCGCTGTGATCAGCGCCATGTTGTTTTGTCACATGACTCATTGAAAGTTTAACCCAGTCTCCTGAACTGAGATCAGTCAGTTTAAATTATATGAAATTGTCCGTGGCGTCCACGCATGTGTAAGACCCCATGAAGTAGTTTGACAACAGCAGAAATGCAGTGTTGCTGTATTTAAAACGAACCCTAACTCCAATTTGCCATTGCATTGGATGACTGTGTCATTGACAGGAAAGTTACTTTCATCTCATTAATCAAAGTCTCCATCAGTCTCAGAGCTCAGAGGATGCTTGATTGGTTGATTTAAACCCTCTGTAATCAGTGTGCAATTAATGTGCTCACTAACTGATTTTCATTACTGTGGTTTATTTTGGGGCAGCACGTCGTCACATGACCTCATCACAATACATGTAATAGCCGCACAGTTATCATCTTAGAAATAAATACAATTATTTTACATTCAAGTTAAATTTAGTGTAAAAATGTCAACTTTCGATTGTAAAATAGAGATGTTAAAACGTGTAAGTAAATAGGATGATTTCATGTTGGGTTTTAAACACAGATAACCTCTCTGTGGGTCTTTGTACGTTACAAAAATGGTGCACTAGCCAATCCGCTCCTCACAAAGACTCATTGAGTTTCTACTTATATTGGGGCACCATGGTAACCGCACCCCATCTCTCTCTCTCTCTCACTCTCTCTGTCGCTTGTTTTCTTTGTCATCGGCAACGAGGACAAGTGCGGAGAAGACAAGCGGAACGAGAAGAGTTCAGCAGAGAAAAACAAGTTTGTGTTTGGCACCGAAACGCAGGGATTTCCCTCCACATTCACCGACAGACAGCACACAAACACACACACATACACTCACACACACACACACACACACACATACACTCACACACACACACACACATACACTCACACACACACACACACACACATACACTCACACACACACACAGGCGGATGTTACAGACGCACAACTACACAATAAAAGGTCATCCGTTGTGTGTCTGGGATGAAAGCCGGGAGTAAAAACACAGTAGACATGGAAATAACAACAGACGTAGAGGAACTGACATTGAATGCATATGACATACAAACACTCTGCATATGACAAAGAGATTTACTCTTCTCTACATCTCTCTGTCTCCATCTGTCTCTCTCTCTCTCAATGTTCCTCGGCACTGACATGCTGTCCTGCTCGCTCGGGGAAGCCGGTTAAACAGAACGCGCTCGGCACAACGCCAACAGCCTACATAAAAATAGAAAATCAAACGTGTCCAAGCCTTCTCCTCTCATCTCAATAATTCAGGGTAACTTCAGCACTCGCGAGGGATGTGAAAAGACTCACTGACATCACACTCTTGTCAGAACTGCTCTCTTGAGAAGATGTGAGATTGGGATGCAGAATGTGTGTCTCTTACAGTATATGTGCTTATACTAAATACCAAAATATACAAACACTGAGAAGAAGAGTCTGTCATGATTAAAGGCCCGATATACATCCAGTGAAGTTTCGTTCTTCGTTCAGGGGTAAAAAGAAGTTCTAGCAGCTGAGCAACGGTATAATGTTTGGGAACATTCAGACACCCGGCACACCACTGTGGGAGGCGTTTAGAGGAACATTTATATGTGCGGACGCTACATGCAAAACTTTCAAAATGTGTTATCAATGACGTTATGCCTCATTCTATGTGTAGAATTCACATGAGGTCAGTAAAAGTGCTGATGATTTGAAGTAATATATACGCTGTAGAAAATGTGTCATTTGTCTTGTTTGCATTTTTTAAATTATGACGCTAATGCGGTAACACCCTATATGCGGGGCTGGACTGGTAATCTGGCATGCCAGGCTTTTTCCCGGTGGGCCGATGCACTTTGGGGCCGATCAGGGGTGGACTGGCCATTGGTGGGTCGGCAGTGAAATGTGCCGAAACGGCCGCGACAAGCAAAAATGACCCGCCGCGTTACACAGAACGGACCACAAAACGGCGGCACGATATGCAGAAAAGGACAGCGAACTGGCCATCGGTGGGTCAGGAGTGAAACGTGCTGAATGGGCCGGGACAAGCAAAAATGACCCGCCGCGCTACGCAGAACGGACCACAAAACAGCAGCACGATATGCAGAAAAGGACAGCAAACTAGCCATCGGTGGGTCGGCAGTGAAACATGCCGAAAGGGCTGCGACAAGCAAAAATTACCCGCCGCGTTACGCAGAACGGACCACAAAACAGCAGCATGAGTGAATAGGCACTAGAGAGTATTTCAGTAGATTTGATTACTCATTAAATAAAAAATAAATGCACGACATGGTCTTGGAATATGTCAACAAAGTAGTAGGTGGAGCTTCGGGTCACACCTACCGATGATGTGGACCAATGGCAGTAAGAAGGCGTTTAGCAGCCGGTTAGAAGTTTGCCCAGGTGAGCCTTTACAAACCACCCAAATGAATGCAAAACGCCTTCTTTTTGGCCAGATTTTGTTCTATATGACATAATTCCCGTTCATTTTTCGAATTTCGTATGAAGTGTATCGGGGCCTCATAATGGCCCAAACTTGTATGAAAATGATTTTTTTTCACTGGAACACAAAAGGAGATATTTCGAAGAAAGTTCACACAAGGTTATCAGCGTATCAACGGTAAAATATCTCTCTACTCGACTGATACACGAAATGAACACTGGGAGGCGCTATAACAACAATAATTGTATTCACTAGTATAATCTCTAGTAAAACGGCAGATTATCAGTTCATAAACACTTACTTTTTTCTCTTTTCCTCACACACTGCTATCGTATGTCATCTAAACACTTGCTATAGTGCATGACTTATTTTAAAGTTTGCATTACATAAACTACATTTACAAGCTTGTTCGAAAGCGATCAAATTGTGTGGTTGCTCAACTGATACAGCGTTGCACTTGCGATGCAAAGGATTGGGATAAGAGTCCCGAAGAGGACACGAGATGACAAGCGAGGCGTCATAGAAGCACCAAAAAAATAAATATCGTAATTGCATCATCTCATTTGCTTTTATGACCCTATCGGTTAGGTTTAGGTTTAAAGTTTAAGGTAGGGAGGTCAGTTTTGTTGATTTAAAACTCAAAATAGCACCTCATCTGTTTGGGAGAACATTTAACTCTCTTTTAGCGCCACACAGTGGACATTTCACCTCAGAACTGCCGAGATACCTGGAAGAAGCCACGTAATGTCATTTTGCTAAAATGTCGCCACAGTAACGTAACAGGCTGCACATACTTGAGAAGCAAAATTGCAAAAATTGCAACTTTGTCGTCACAAAAGTTGCAAGATCTTAAGACTTATTTTTGTATATATTTATTTGTGCTTGTCCCACAAGAAAACACACAAATACTACTGTATGTAGTCTTAATATCTTGTGCAGTTTACCAAAAAATGTGATTATTTTTAGCTTACTTAGTCGTATGACTTGCTTTCTTCTGTGGAACACAAAGGGAGATGTTAGGCAGAATGTTAGTCTCAGTCACCATTCACTTTCATTGCATCTTCTTCTTCCACACAATGGAAGGCAATGGTGACTGACACTAACATTCTGCCTAAAATCTCCCTTTGTGTTCCACAGAAGAAAGCAAGTCACACAGGTTTGGAACAACATGAGGGTGAGTAAATGTTCTTTAAAATGAACTGTCACTTTAAATAAGTAAATTCATCTTGTTTTAAGTATTTAAGATATTGTATTAAGTCAAAATGTGCTTTGCAATGTACAAAGAAAACAATGAAATAGCATCAGACGCCTCTGCTCAGCTAATACTTTGACGCAAAGTTGTGACTGCATTTTTAGAGATTTCAACTTTGCTTCAATCACCGCGCAACTCCATCTCTACGTCACTCTTTTCAGAAGGCTTTTGTCGTCAGTTCTTATCTGGGTGCATTGTCATCTTCTCTCTCTTTGTTTGGCTTTGGTCCTCACAAGGAGCCAAGGCTAGAGATTCAGCAGTTGCTATGGTGACTGCATTACGCAAGTTGTCATAGAGATAGACAAGGGACAGGTGACGAGGACAGGTGTGACAGCGTGTTGCAGATGTTCCTAAAGGCGACTCGCACGGCAGCGAGCCGCAGATCTGACCTTCTGATGTGTTCAAGTGCACACAAATAAGATCTCTTGTATCTCCTAGGCAGCAATGAGATTTGGGAGAGCAAATAGAGGGTCTCCTATTTCTCATATGTCTCCTCTGAGTCTTTCAAGACCTCGGTCTGCAATCAAAAGTCAATATGAATATGAATTTGCTACGGCATGTAGGTATCACACATTTTTTTGTTCCCCTCCCTCATCCAGGTAGACGGGGATGACCTGCCAGCAGACGGGGTGGAAGGCACGCCCCTCCCCAGGGAAAGGGGGGTTGTACTTCATGCCGGGGAGAACGAGGGAAGAATGTGGCAGGGTGGAGGGCGGAGCCTGGTCGTGATTCCGCACATCCGGCCCCTAATCAGGCTAATTAGGATAAAGGCCGAATGAACTTTAATTAGGACAGCAGTGCCGAACAGAGAGTGTTAAGGGCAGCTGACACCTGTGTGTTTGTCTTTTTGTTTCAGTTTTATATTAAACTATTATTTATATTGTCAAGCCGGTTCTTGCGTCCTCCTTTCCATTAATCCCATTAAAAATTACTTCCAACACTTAAAACTACAGAAACCCTGAACTGTAAGGTGAAAAAAAAATGTTTTGCATAAGTAAGCAACTAGTAAGCATAAGCAAAAGATTTCATATTACTGATACTTGCACCTGCTGGCCAAGGTTGATACCACATGCTAATTGTTAGCAAGCAAGAAAAGATATTGGGAATTCGTTTTTTCCTCAAACAGAGAGAAATATTCCAGAGGGAAAAATTCTAGGACAATAGTTCAACCATCGCACGAGTGTCTTCCTTTGATCAAAAGCCTGTTGGCTTTTTCTTACAAGTCACTTCATCATTTCGGCATTGGAGGCGTGGTGTATCGGGGTGTTGGTTCCAGCGGCTTCAGCGAGTGTGTGTGTGTGTGTGTGTGTGTGTGTGTGTGTTCTTGCCATGAGGGAACAGATGAATAATGAATGCTGCTGTTTTAGCACAGATTGGGGGTAATTTGGCTACATGGATATAGATGGTGTGGCAGGTCCACCATTCTCCCGTCATTTCTTTCCCACCCGCTCCAGACACAATTCCTAATAGATGGGAGTGTGTGTGTGTGTGTGTGTGTGTGTGTGTGTGTGTGTGTGTGTGTGTGTGTGTGTCAGGGGTGAGAGCAGTGGAGTGTGAAGGGGAACGTGTGTTGTAGAAACATTATAGGGTGAATAAATAATTGTTTGGTCAGAGCAGAGAAAATTGAAGCGTTAAAATACAGTTTTTATATCACATAATATAACAACAACATAGCAGACAAACACAAAACACACACAATCCACAAGCAGGCCTAAAAGAATGAATGAGAGATGATTCGGGAAGCATGTGAGAACAGCAGCAGTCTCGAAGTCAGACAGACAGACAGACAGACAGACTCCCTGCGGGCTTCTTTCAATTAAGTTTTGAATCACAGATGCCCTTGCCCTGGCCCTCTAAATTTCACCCCCTGTAATCAAACTGCACGCGTCTCGCACACACTCTCAAACCCCTTGCGAGTTCAGGAGAGATTCTCAGAATAACAGAGAAATGAATCGACCCGAAGATATCGCTCATCGTTCCAAACCCACACAAGGTCAGAGGCTGGGACTGAGAGAACAGAGGAAGATTATGTGCAACATTCAAGACTCTTTCTCTCTCGCTCACATGCTCGCAGCTTCACCGATAGATAACGTGTATTAAAGGAATAATACAGCCAAATAAATACTCTGTCACCATTTACTTAGGCCAGTGGTTCTCCACTTTTTTGGTCACGCCCCCTTTGAACCAAGCACAAAGGGAACACCGCGGTCGTGTTTGGGCTTTGACATTGGCCTCCTCTCGTCTCTAGGTTCCAACGGCACTAGTTTGACCTATACATGGTTGTGATTGGTTAATATACCAAAGCCCCTTTCAAGGCAAGTCAGTCCACTCGGTGGTCATCTTTGGAACGCTCCCGGTCAGGCTGGGCAGTTATTTTCTACATAAACAATAAAGTACAGCTCCTATCATGTATGGTAATGTGCATGCGTGTTCTTGAGTTGATTGACAGGCGATGTCTTTATCTAAAAGGTGATTAGCACTTTTAACTTTAAGGGGTGCGTTCCAATTTGTCCCATTTTAATACCAGTGGTCCGTCTTTTCGAAACTGTTCACTGCCACTATGGGACGCTTCACCTGGTGATTCACGCGTGCGGTAGTGCAGCGGTTAGCGCTCTGCGCTACGAACCTGGCGACCCGAGTTCGATTCCCGCTCATGACCAACACCAGTGACGATTATCTGAACTGGTCCTGGGCCTCCCCTAGGTCGACTCAGCCTAAAATAAGTACCTGGTGTGGTGTGTAAAAACATCGGCACTGGGGAGACAAAGGCAGTCGGGCGTGGTACTGGCCACCCACCCCCTCGTGTACCGTTCCGGCCTTCATAGGTGCTCGCTAACAGCACTTGCCCCTACAGTCTGTTCAGGCTAAATGGGGGATCTTTGTGTGTGTTTGTTTGTTTGTGTGGGTGAGTTGTTTGTGTGTGTGTTTTAGTATGTTTGTTTGTTTGTGTGTGTGTGAGTTGTTTGTGTGTGTGTGTGTTTGTTAGTGTGTGTGTTTGAGTTTGTGTATTTTTATTTGTGTGAGTGTGTGTGTGTGTGTTTGAGTTTGTGTATTTTTGTTTGTTTGTGTGTGTGTGTGTTTGTTTGTTTGTGTGTTTGTGTGAGTGTGTGTGCATATGTTTGTGTGTGTTTGTGTTTTGTGTGTGTGTTTGTTTGTGTGTGTGTGTGTGTGTGTGTGCACGGGTTTGTGTGTGCTCGTGTGTGTTTGTTTGTGTTAACAAGGAAGAGATTTCTGCCCAGTCCTGCCCCCTCAACGCTCATAGCTACAGTACAGAGGTCAGAAGAGCAAATCCACACAACCTCTCTCAGGTGTAACGGATTAAAATATACGGACGGCATTTTGGAAAACCATCAGAGATGTGTAGTGTATACAGCTGGCTCTGTTTCAAAGCCTAGAGAGATGCCTTGCTATCTACAGCCTACATAGGTACAATCCTAACCAAGACACCTAACCATCAGTGACTTACATAGGCAGTGTGTGTGTGTGTGTGTGTGGTGAAGTGAGTTTGTGTACATAATGACGGTTAATGCATGCCAGCGGGCACACTGTGTGTGTGTGTGTGTGTGTGTGTGTGTGTGTGTGAGAGAGAGAGAGAGAGAGAGATTAATGCCAAATCAATGTGATCTCATTCTGTCACTTATGGCAAAGTTTTATGACAGAAAAAGGAATTAATCGTTCATTTCATCCCAATAAAAATCTCAATCTGTAATTCAGACAAATAGTAGCCTCCCATCAGTATTCCAAGCAGCCTATGGATGGGTGACATCTGAACAATATCTCTTTGACAATATTCAATATATTTCTCAGTATTTATTTATTTATTTGCTCTTAACAGTTTCAGAGGAAGAACTATTATTTCAACCAATCAGCCATTGATGCCAAGCACTTAAAAACAATTAATGAATGTTTTCCACTTAATTAACACATGGAAGAATGACATTTCATAATTTGTATTAATATGCACTAATAAAACAATTCATAATAATAAACATAATAATATATAAAGCAACATTTACCTACATCTTATTGTACCAAATCATTGTAATATATGAAAAATGCTTTTATAAACTCAATCGTTTAAAATGAGTATTCGTAACTTCAAATTACAATGTAATCTCAACACAAAAAGTGTGTGTAGAAAGAACCTCGTTGAACTGTGTAAACCCAACAAAATGAGAAATGTCAATTTAACTAAGAATAAAATGTAATTTTATGTAGTTTATGTTAGAGGTCAACCCTTAAATTTGGATTGAATGACGGATGAATCGGGACTGATGGTTGCGTATCAGCTATCAGAAAAAAATCAACAACGATAGTTTCCTATTTTTTTTATTTTATTAATTCCTCCATAGCCGTTGCTGGAGGGTTCTCCAGTCTGACCTCCTTGGGTCTACAGTATAACGGCACCCTCTAGAGGTTAAATTAAAACAATCACTGACTCAGAGGGGAGTTTGTTGTGCAACATGACTAGGTTATGCAGAGACACGGAGGCTTCATCGACTAAAATACACATTGTTATTATTAATTTCATGGTATAATAAATCAATTATTTAAGGCCACCAAAGACAATTTGATAGTTAATTTGTTTATAACTTATCGCTGCACTGGGGAACTTCATTGCCGACAAGATGGAGAGGATGCTGACATGACATGAGAGGATCGAAAATCAAGGAAACAAAATGAGCGATTTCAGCCGTTCTACTTCCACGAGACTGAGCCGTTGGATTAGCCACGCCCCCTCTTTCCAAAACCACATGCTCCAAAGATACCAAATGAGCTTTATGGAGACCGACATCACAGAGAAACGGTTGTTAAAAACAACAGCAGCAAAACAGCGCCCTCTACTGGCAACGGTTATGAACAACATGGCATAAAAATGGCATTAAGCCTCAATAATTCGCTGCAACCACAATACTATGAGAACGCATGAAATTATTGACAGGTCAAAAACTGTTTATTGTTTACAGAGTCGAGAGCATTTACAAAGACCGGTGAGATATCTCACATCACATTTTTGAAATTTTGAAACAGAGACCCTCCCCTCCAAATCCGAACACAAGCGGTCCCATGAGAGATGCATTTAAGTGACCAGGTGTAAACAGCGATGTGTCTCACCTGACCTCATGTGATCGGATCATCCATGATACCAAAAAACCCTGGATTCTGGCAAAGGGGCCATTTTAATCCTTTTAGACCTCAGTGCGCCAATTGACACTACTGATGTCTTGAGAGGGTGGTGGGCATCCAGGAAGTTGCATTCAACTTCCTGTATACTGATAATCACTTCTCATCCTCAACACTGATCACATGTGGCGTCCCGCAAGGCTCCATGTTGGGTCCTTTGCTTTTTTTTACCTGGACTTTGAAATAGTGATTCATGCTCTTATTACATCCCAGCTGGACTACTGCAACGCCTTACATGTGGGTCTGTCTAAGTCTTCATTTTCACGTCTGCAAGTAGTCCAAAATGCCCAAACGGGTAGTAAGAAAAGAGAGCATATCACCCCTGTTCTCGCTTCCCTACATTGGCTTCCAGTTAGTTACAGAGTTAAATTTAAGGTTCTCCTGTATGTTTATAAGGCCTTGCATGATCATTGCTGATCTACTTCAACCTCATTTCGCACCTACTGTAGGTCTTTGATCATCAAATCAGTTACTCCTGGTGTAAATGGGGTCATTGAATATATATTTATGTATTGATTTGGGGTTAAATATGACCAGGTTTTGTGAGAATCACCCAAACATGTATGAATCATCACACAAACAAATCGTTGAAATGTTTTGAACCAATTCACCTGAATGGTTAGATGTTTGTGCATGGGTGTTTATGGGGCTCTGTAGCGCCCCCTTTAAAATGGGTGAGTAAGACTGCCTCTGTAGCACCCCCATTTTCACCTACAGTCACCAAAATTGGCCTAAAAAAAACTCACCTAAATGGACCATTTGAAATGATTTATATAAATTGATGTAACCATTTCTAACACCATATTTGCTTAAGTTTAAATCACAGATGCTATTAAAACATCTGTCTTAACACTCACATATACCCACAAGTCACAGCACAAGGAAGGATTGCAAAATTAGTCTAATGACACGCTCTTTAGGAAGCTTAATTGCCAAATTAATCAACGTAATATTAACTATTAATTTCACATCACCAGGAAAATCATTGAGAATACACTGAGACTATTTGGTATATCGCCCAGCCCTAATTACAAGCAGCTTCAAAGTCAGACCGCTAGACAAAATCAGTATACTTCCTGTGAATCATATTTATACAGTGTCTGTTATTAGCGTGCTGTTAGCTTAGAGATAAGACGTGACGGCAGAGGAGGCTAAGGCCGTGAGGTTAGCAGGTTTAAAATGAGAGCAGCCTTTTAGAAACGTTTAGGAAGTGTTAATGTTTCCCAGGGTAATAGCAGCTCTAAACCGCGTCATTTACTGACAGCTCACACACTGACCTATAATGATGGAATAGAAACCACCAGTGTGTGTGCGACATGTGAGACCTAGCTTTAAAATTAGCATTACAATGATCCTAGTAAATACAACATAAACTGAGCCCATGACCATTTATTGTCAGACAATAAGTGAGCATTGAAAAAATAGGGTAAATATAAGCTCTGTTGCAAAACATAGTAAGCTGCCATGCTGTCTACAGGCCACAATACAATAGAGTTACATCAGAAAACACTGCAAATAAATTTATTTCAAAGGGGACGCTATATCAAAATTGCATTTTGCATCAAAAGTTAATCAATACGTGCTTTTATAAAAGAATAAGCTTCACATGTATGCCTTTAAACCCTCCAAAAATTGTTCCCATTCACTGCAGTTGTCTCACTGTATCTTTGCTTCATTTGTGGTAATCAACATTATGCCACAAATTCTGTCAATCAAGCTTAACTTGTAATGAACCTGGCATATTCCTTTAAAGGTGCTTCAAGCGATTTAAGCCGCTCTACTTCCACGAGCCAGAGCCGTTGAATTAGCCACGCCCCCCTCTTTCCAAAACCCCAAACTCCAAAGATAACAAATGAGCTTTATTGACACTGACACGAGCAGAAACGGTTAATAAAAACAACAGCAGCAAAACAGCACCCTCAACTGGCAACTGTTATGAACAACATGTCTTAAAAATGGCATTAAGCCTCAAAAATTCGCCGCAACTACAATATAATGAGAATGTGCAAAATGATTGACAGGTTGAAAGCAACATTGTCTACGGTTGGACACATTTTTGTTTGCTGTTTACAGAGTCTAAAGCTGTAACAGAGACCGGTGAGATATCTCGAAACACTTTTTCCAGTAATATCTCTCCGGGAGTAGGACAAATTTTTGCATATTTCCATGAGAAAAAAATCGCTTACAGCACCTTTAATTTCCTTACTTAATTTACTATAATTAGTATTACTCAAAAGCAGTTTTGTAACATTTTTATCTTACAATAATATTGTTTAAATATAGCCGCAAGCAGCAATGATGGGGCCAAGCACAACTGGTCCATTTCCACCCGGTGGCTTTCGGAAAACAATGCAAGGTGGACATATGCATTTGGCATTATTCTAAACAATTTTGACGCAATTTGGGTAAATGCAAGAGGACTATTTGAAAGTCTGTTGTAAGAGCCACACTTCCTGGTGCCAGGTGGTGGCGCTATGACCATGACCCAAAAGAGTCAAATCCATGTGATTAGCCCCCAAGACTAAATATACATCTCAATTTAGATCTAAATCACACAATGAACACAGAAGATACAAGACACTTCCTGTTTCCCATTTTTCACAATTAATTGAATGCCTCACCATGGCAACACCATTCGAAATATCAAAAATCTGTTCAATATTTAGCATCTTCAATGTCTTGGTATAATGTTGTCTAAATGTGGTGACTCCTAGGAGGAGTATTTAAAAGTTCAGAGACTGCAATATTTAAAAAAAACAAATCCAAGATGGCTGACTTCTGGTTGGGCGGACCTAATGACTATAATAATAAAAGTTGTCCGGCTTAATGAGAACTATATATGTACCCATGTACCCATTTTGGTGACTGTAGGTGAAAATGGGGGTGCTACAGAGGCAGTCTTACTCACTGATTTTAAAGGGGACTTTGTAGAGCGGAGTCTGAGCGGGGCCGGGCTGGAACGACACAAGCCCGGTCCTAAATCAGCCTGATGGGGCGCGCAGGGGATAAAGGCAGCCGGTGACGACAGTTCGAGAGAGAGAGAATTAAGGGCAGCTGCCCTGTATGTGTTTGTGTGTGTGTGTGTGTGTGTGTGTGTGTGGGACGGAGTAGCCCGATCGCCTGGAGTGATGGAGTCGCTGCCAGGGGCGGAGGAGTGTCCCCACGTGCCGCCAGAAAAGCAGAGGGGCGTACTGTCCGCTGTCGGTCGGACGTTTGACTCCGGTCCGCCCAGGGAGGTGTGGCTGTCGTCCGCCTGAGAGTGTGGACGAGTGATCTGGGACAATGCGATGGCGGATCAGAGAACTTGTGAGTGAGCTTCTTCTCTCTCTCTCTCTCTCTCTCTCTCTCTCTCTCTGTGTTGGCCTTTCCCTCACCTATTTTGACTCCTACCAGGTCGAGGAAGGCAGGGATGACCAGCCGGCAGATGGGGTGCAAGCCCCCCACCCCCGGACTCATCACAGACGATTAACTAGATTGTTTTTGACTATCTTATTTTACTCTGAAATGAAGAATGAAGGACGAAATAGCATTCCAGGCACACAGAGAATCCGTGTTAAACAGACAGACAGGTTGTCTAATAGACCAGAGACATCAGGCTCTCTATCAGCTAGACATCTCATCGTTTTGAGTGTCATTCAGATGAGATCTTTCCCACATGGCTGAAGTGACTACTACTAGAGCTGTAGTTAAACCTGAACTAGCAGCCGAGCGCAGTGCAGCTCAACAGCATAATTGCGGCAGCCAATTGAGTACGACAGCAAAGAGGCCTTCACTTAATAGAGTATATTTACTCTATTTACGAGAGAGTGAAGGGCTTAAATGTCACCGTTCAACATATGACTCATTCTACACGTAAACCATATGATGACTATTAACATTTATTATTATGTAATACACATGTTATTACTATATTATTACAGGTCACAATAGTCTAAAGCACTAGAAAGTTCATATTTATTCAGTCAATATACCTTGAGTAACACCAAATAGATCAAATGGCATCACATTCATAAAACAATATTGCATACCATTGTAGAAGTGCCTTGAATGTGAAAAATGTGGGGAGAAACGTGTAACATTAAACAGTCACTTGAAGGTAGCTTCGCAGCTTTGTGGGACAAAGATGAGCGGTTTGCAGCAAAGTAAAGTTGATTCAGCGTCTGACAGAAAAGGACATATTTTTTTACAAATCTCATGAGCTGTGATCTTGCAGATTAAATTGAATGCAATGAGATAAACAAAGTGTATCACAAAATAATTGTACTCCTGAGCTGCACAGAAAACGGTGCATACAGTGAAGTCCGATTCATGAGAATGACTCTTTTGAACCAGTTCTTTAAATGAACAGTTTCAAAAACTCATGAGTTACCGGCTTGAATCAGTCTGATAAAATCTTCACTGAATGATTCACTGAATCAGTAAGAGCAGTTACTGAATCAAGCTTTGAATCATCCTGAACTGAAGTTATCATTACTTTTATAAATGATTGTATACTTAAGATTTTTGAAACTTAAATTACATTACTGGCAGGTTGTTCACATGAGTAGAAAAAAACATTTGCAACAGTAATTAAGTTTTGTATTCAATTATATATATATATATATATATATATATATGCTCAAAAAACATATGCAAGGTATGCAATGCAAAGGGACGTCATATATAGTGAGCACCAGCGGCTAGCTAAAAGTGGTGCAACCCTCCCCTCGCCACCCCATATATATATATATATATATATACAGTTGAAGTCAGAAGTTTACATTCACTTAGGTTGAAGTCATTAAAACACATTTTTTAACCAATGCACAGATTTAATATTAGCAAACTATAGTTTTGGCAAGTCTTTTAGGACATCTACTTTGTGCATGACATGAGTAATTTTTCCAACAATTGTTTACAGACTGATTGTTTCACTTTTAATTGACTATAATCACAATTCTAGTGGGTCAGAAGTTTACATACACTAAGTTACCTGTGCCTATAAACAGCTTGGAAAATTCCAGAAAATGATGTCAAGCTTTTAGACAGTTAGTTTCTGATTAGGTGTACCTGTGGGTCTTTGCTTAACATCATGGGAAAATCAAAAGAAATCAGCCAAGACCTCAGAAAAACAATTGTGGACCTCCACGAGTCTGGTTCATCCTTGAGAGTAATTTGCAAGCACCTGAAGGCACCAAGTTCATCTGTACAAACTAAAGTACACAAGTATAAACCTCATGGGACCACACAGCCATCATACCGCTCAGGAAAGAGACTCATTCTGTCTCCTAGAGATGAACGTAGTTTGGTGCGAAAAGTGCAAATCAATCCCAGAACAGCAGCAACGGACTTTGTGAAGAGGCTGGAGGAAACAGGTAGACGAGTATCTAGATCCACAGTAAAACGAGTCCTATATCGACATCACCTGAAAGGCTGCCCAGCAAGGAAGATGCCACTGCTCCAAAACCACCATAAACAAGCCAGACTACAGATTGCAAGTGCACATGGGGATAAAGATTTAACGTTTTAGAGAAATGTCCTCTGGTCTGATGAAACAAAAATGTAACTGATTGGTCATAATGACCATCGTTATGTTTGGAGGAATAAGGGTGAGGGTTGCAAGCCGAAGAACACCATCCCAACCGTGAAGCATGGGGGCGGCAGCAGCTGCAGGAGGGACTGGTGCACTTCACAAAATAGATGGCATCATGAGGAAGGAAACTTATGTGGATATATTGTAGCAACATCTCAAGGCATCAGACAGGAAGGTAAAGCTCGGTCGCAAATGGGTTTTCCAAATGGACAATGACCCCAAGCATACCTCCAGTTGTGGCAAAATGGCTTAAGGACGACAAAGTCACAAAGTAAGAATCACATGACCAGCTGAACACCACTCACTTAATTTAAGTAACCGTCCAGTTATTCAACACTTTCAGCCATTGATTAAAGTAATCATGGCTGACTAAGATCCTACATTTCTACAACTGAAACTGAAAACTACTGATTTTAAATGATGCTGCATCCAAACCACTAGGTGTCAGTGTAAGATGACACAAAGACAAAAGTTACCAAGTGCACCTTTAACCTTGTGCGCCCCCGCGTACACATGCATGTATTCATTTCATTTAAACCGAATGATCTCAGTTCAGGAGACTCTGTGCTTTCAGTAAAAGGTTAAACTTTTGATGCAATGAGTCATGTGACAAAAAAACATGGCACAGATCACAGCGGAGTTTGTCTTCGGGAGAACACCAACAAAACTACATCTGGTAAAAAACATATTATTTCAGTGCATTGTTCCCTATATTTACTCCAAAAGAGGCTTTATATGGAGTTAGGATGAAAATAAGCTGCATTTCAAACTGTTCTGAGATCAGTGCAGACAGACAGCACACTGGAGGTTAAGTCATTCCCTAAATAGGGAGCAAGGGAGCATCCTATGGCTCTCCTATAACTGTTCTGAGACCAGTGCAGACAGACAGCACACTGGAGGTTAAGTCATTCCCTAAATAGGGAGCAAGGGAGCATCCTATGGCTCTCCTATAACTGTTCTGAGACCAGTGCAGACAGACAGCACACTGGAGGTTAAGTCATTCCCTAAATAGGGAGCAAGGGAGCATCCTATAGCTCTCTATGCAGTTAAGTGCATTCACTCCTAAAATCTGATCATAAGTTCAGTTTCAGGCTGCAGATGAGGTTTGACACACATGGGACAATGATAATCAGTACCTCTGTCCACTTTGCGCTTTTTGGCATGTTTATTAGGTGCTACTAGTTACAAATAAAAAAGGGAACTGGAAAATGCACACAGCAGTCGTGGTAGGGTTATATTTTAATACATTTACTTTCCTTGAATCTTTGAAAGTGACTAATATCTCATTTTGTGTTCCACAGAAAAGATGGAAGTTCGGAACAGCATGAGGGTGAGTAAATAATGACAGAATATTCACTTTTGGGGCGAGCTACCCCTTTAAGACAACTGACAGTCGATCAATGCAAGAACCAGACCAGAGATGCTAGAGAGAACAAAGAAGATGATATGCAATAATCCTGATAAAAGAGAGCACAAATGGAGAAAATGAGACCGAGAGAGGCACGTACGGCACACAAAAATAGCACAAGGAAGAAAGACAAAATTAACAGAGAGGTTAGTACACTGAGACATTGAGCTGGTAACCGGAGTGTGATCTCCAGTGAGTTTGAATCGGGCACACACTACCCTTGAGCTCAACACAGCTGTCTCAGTGTGTGTGTGTGTGTGTGTGTGTGTGTGTGTGTGTGTGTGTGTGTGTGTGTGTGTGTGTGTGTGTGTGTTCTTGATGAAGACAGCATCCTATTTTAGCTTTAAACAGGCTATTTGTACACCTGAAGACAGTTTAGAAAAGTACACACTCTCTCTGCTTTTCCAAGTCTTTCTTGTATCTGTTATTTCATAAAAAGTACACTAAAGACCTCTCTATAACCTCCCATGAGGACGAGCATGAAAACCAGGATAAAGAGATCTGATGCTGTATTTTTAGTCACTTTGTGGAGAGTAAACATACTAGGATGCGCAGGAACAGTTGACAACTGACAATGAGAACACAAACCTGATGGTAAAGCAGATATATTTAAAGATAAAAGCATTGGGAAAGGTTGGATTCTCAAGGCATATCAAAAACTTCCAGAAAAACACAAATGAATGTCCATCATGTGTCAACACTGTAATACCCAACATTATTAATAGTGTTTACAGCCACTGGCATGTCAACATTTTTCACAACATCACATCGATGGCATACAACACCAAAATAAAGTTTGATTTGACATTTTAAAAGCGTTTAGTGAGAAAAGCGTGTGTTGTGTAATTGGGCCGGTGGTCTGAACAGCTTCATTAAGCTTGTGTTGCTTGTTTGAAGCGGCTCAGTGGAGGAGTTGAAAGCAGCGTGTTGAGATACAGGGAAACACAGCCATGCAATTATCACAGCACAAAAGACAGTTCTGCATTTCACACAGGCAAAATGAGCACACTAATGCGTGCATGTGTGTGTGTGTGCACAGATTCAACCAAGCTTAACATGAAAGCGTGACCCTCCCTCGTCCACCAGTTCATGTAACTATCATTGTTGGGGAGGAATTAAATGTAGTGATTTTACTAACTTAAAGAGATATTCCGGGTTCGGTACAAGTTAAGCTCAATCAGCTGCATTGTGGCATAATGTTGATTACCACAAAAAAATAATTTTGACTCATCAACTCGTTTTATTTTAAAAAAAGAAGCAGAAATCTGTTCCAGTGAGTCACTTACAATGGAAGTGAATGGGGCGAATCCATAAACATTAAAATACTCGCTGTTTCAACGGTACAGATACAAGAATGTGACCGGGCGGGGCCGGGTCGTGATTATACACACCTGGTCCCTTATCGGGCTAATTGAGTCTCGGAGAGGGATAAAGGCCGATTAAGGGACCGGGTGTGTATAATCACGACCCGGCCCCGCCCTGTCACAATGATGTAAACAATATGTGTGTTAACATGATTTTACTGTGTAAAGTTAAAGCCAATTTTAAAACATTGCCATGACGATGTCAACAAACCCTTGAATTACTGTAAAAAAAATTATGATTTAACCCTTTAAGCTCTGAAGGTTTTTAAAGATTTCCTGTTTCAGTGGCATACCCAAAATTAAAGGCTTATAACTCGACAAAATACAAACAAACAAGCATGGAAGGTCAAGTGTTTGGTATCATTGTGAAGAAAACTTTTCGATTTGTTTAATGATATAGATGATGATGCATTCTGAGACTCTCAGCCTAAGAAACTGCTGAAAAATTAAGCCAAATTTAATTTTTTTAAAATTATTTTTCATATTTGACATTATTTATCTCTGGGTGTAAATAACGTGTCTTCAAAAAACTGTTTTGTTCCCAATCGTGTCAACTGTATCTGAGAAAGATTACTCAACTTGCAATGAGTTAGAACATTACAAACGTAATTATTCATTAGTCTCCAAAAATGTCTCCAAGTGTCCAAAAGCCTCACCAAACAAATAAAACATAATAATTGTACATAAGAATTAATTACACATGCAAACACAACAATGACTAAAGGTTTGCATAGCATGCAGACATGATTTTAGTCATGAGATTTCACAGAATGAGTTTCATTCTGTGCCATTCGAGTTATCATTGAGTCTGTGTCATGTATTTGGCGCCATCTCCTGGTGGTCATATGTAACATTGTGCTTCATGTGGATTATCTAATGATCTATACATCTGATTACCTTGTGTGTGGACTCGTTTGTAATTAGCCAAATTGTACTTTTTCTTATTGTTGTTATTTGACATGATATATCTCTGGGTGTAAATAAGGTGGCTCTGAATAAACTGTTTTTGTTTTGTTCCCAATCATGTCAACTGTATCTGAGAAACTTTTTGTGTTGATTCGACGAAACAAATCAAAAATTATAACATTACAAACATCATTTATCAGTGTCCAAAAACATCTCCATACAAAAAAAACATAATAATTGTACATAAGAACTAATTACACATGCAAACACAACAATGACTAAAGGTTTGTATAGCATGCAGACATGATTTTAGTCATGAGATTTCACAGAATGAGTTTCATTCTGTGTCATTTGAGTCATCATTGAGTCTGTGTCGTATATTTGGCGCCATCTCCTGGTGGCCATATGTAACATTGTGCTTCATGTGGATCATCTAATGATCTATACGTCTGATTACCTTGTGTGGGGGGTTATAACAGGGCCTATATTATTATACACAATATAGAATTTAAGATGTGCTGTAAATTGCACTATGGTGGGAATTTTCATGACATTCAGAATTTTGTTTTTTTTACAAAATTGACACAAGCCTCCTGTGATGCATGTACATACACTGTTGCACTTTGAATGTAGACAAATGAAATACTAAATACTAACTAAAGTGTGAAAAAGTTTTTAACCAGACGTTACTTTAAAAATTCCACAGTGCTAAAAGTGCCTTAAGTTGAAGAAACACCCTTATAAAAATTCTGGTCTTTTCTAGTTTTATTGGTATTAAGTGTAAATGTATTTGTTTAAATGGCATTTAAAGGTCGTCACCATAATTGAGATCCCTGTTGGTTTTGTGCCAGACGAATAGCGCGATTGCAAAACACATATCAAGATACAGTGCATTTAAAAAGATATCGTTGCGCCCAATAGCTTCAATGTAGTTAGCGACTTTTGAAATTTACTTGTAGTGTATTTAACTGCTTTTTCAAAAGTGTATCTGATGTGTAACTTGTAGCCTTTGAGTCATCTTGGCTGGATGGCCACTTTTAGTGAGAGTACCTATAGTACTAAATCATCTCCATTTAGAGACAATTTATCTAACTGTACAGATGAATATCTAAGCTCTTCAAGTTAACTTTATTATCAGCTTTATGCAAAGCAACAATTCTTGATCGTAGATCTTCTGAGATCTCTTTTTTTGCGAGGCATGGTCCTAAACATGTAAACATCTAAACATGTTTGAGTGCTTTTTATAAGTCAAAGTAGCGCTAACCCACACCTACAATTTCATTTTATTAACTGGATGCCAGGTTTGCAAACTCCAATTAGCTTTTGTTGACGTCAGTAGCCTAGGGGTTCACATACTTTTTCCAACCTACACTGTGAATGTTTGAATGATGTACTCAATATGTACAAGAACAACACAATCATTTGTATTATTGTAACTTAGATGAAGATCAAACCAGATTTAAGACAAATTTATACATACATTTACATTCATGCATTTGGCAGACACTTTTATCCAAAGCGACTTACAGTGCACTTATTACAGGGACAATCCCCCCGGAGCAACCTGGAGTTAAGTGCCTTACTCAAGGACACAATGGTGGTGGCTGTGGGGATCGAACCAGCAACCTTCTGATTACCAGTTATGTGCTTTAGCCCACTATGCCACCACCACTCCATCAACAATGCCCATAGGAACATGATGCCATTGTATAAAATCAATAAGCCTATGAGGCCAAGCATTACTGTGATTTGACCACGGTTAAGGGTGTTTTAATGTTCAAGAGCACAGTTTAACTGTGGTAAAATCACTGAAACACACTGACACTCGTGGCTTACTGCTTTATGTGATACTTCTGCTCACAAACATTATTATATCGTACCATACGGATACCAACAACCCACGAAAGGGGCCACTGACTGAACATACACTCAACCCAATGAGATAATCAACGCCTATAAGTGATCTAAAGAACATCTAAACTGACTGACAGCAAAGTTGACGCTGAAAGACATCGGCAGCCGACATCACCATTTGGCTGATCTGTGCCCACATAAATACACATATTCTGTATGACAGTGTTATTTCTCCCAGTGCATGAATCATCCACACACAAACTCAAACAATATGTCATCCACACACATCTACACATTTAATTTTAAAATGTGCCAGAGGAAATGATCAGACCAACAAGGCACATGCATGCTCTGAAAACAGGTTTGTGCTCGAGTGAATTCCTGAAATCTGTTGCTGCTGCTCTGAATGAACACGGGCGGCCAATGAGCGATAAGGTCACCATGGAAACGGTCTCCGCGCTGCATCTTCAGACGTGCGCCAGTGTTAACTCTTAAGTAGCAACAGCACGCTTGGCATCAAAACAAACGCAACACACACACATCTTCAACAGAAAAAAAGAAGCTGAAGGCGTCATGGGAGCACAATTAGACAAACTAGAAACTGTGAGGTGAATTCTGAGCAGCGGCGCAACCAAGGATGGGCAAATTAGACCCTGGCCCACCCGGAACATAAGAGATTACTCTATGAACTCACATGTTTATAAAATAGTTAAAAAAATGCATAAATTCTGATTTCTGAAAGTGTGAAAGAACCGCTTGAATGTGCCGCCTCTCTGTTGTTAAGGAAAATTTGGTTAGAAAAATAATAATATTAATAATTTGGGCGAATAATTGGCCAATGCATTTTTATTGAGGCCAACCCAAAAGTAATGTCCAGGCTACGCCCATGATTCTGAGAAATGTCTTCTGGCTGAAATATTTATCCATAATAACAATGCAACACATAATCAAACCCTATTTATGGACTTTCCGAAATGCAGTGAGTATTTTTATGTTTGTTCTCAAGGACAAGCTTCTCCTCGTTAAAAATAGAGAGCAGACAAAGCCTGAGATTAGATGTCTAGAGCAACAATTAATTATTGATTAGATCAACAGTCCTGACGAGCACATCGTCTCCTTGTTCGGTCCATCACTGCAGGGAAAAATCAATCAGATTCTCATCCAACTCCTGAACAGTTAACCCATTTCTACTGATCAAAAGACCCCTGAAATAAATCTCACGGGACCAAACCAGTTTAACATCAAACTTTGCATATAGCGATTAAATTAGCATTATTATATTGATATAGCCTTTATAGCCAATTAAGTCTCGTCCAACAGTCGTAGACGGTACATGCTTTTTGCTTTTTGGACTTATAAAATGTCATGTGGTGTAACCATTAAGTAAAAGCTATTAAAATACTTTACTTGTTGGGCCTGGGTACCTCGGCGAGTATTGGCGCCAGGGTTGGACTGGGAAGAGAAATCGACAACTGGCCCAAAAGTTGTTGAGCGGGGTTGGAGGGGGAGGGTTGTAAAACAACGGGGTGTTCGCTGTCCTTTTCTGCATATCGCGTTGCAGTTTTGTGGTCCATTCGGCATACCGCGGCAGCTCTTTTTAGCTTATCGCGGCCCATTCGGCACATTTGCGGCCGACCCACCAGCCCACTCGGTTCTCCCAATGGCCAGTCCGCCCCTGATCTGCCCCAAAGTGCGTCGGCCCACCGGGAAAATGCCCGGTTGTAAAACAACGGGGTGTTCGCTGTCCTTTTCTGCATATCGCGTTGCCATTTTGTGGTCCATTCTGCATACCGCGGCGGCTCTATTTTGCTTATCGTGGCCCATTCAGCACATTTGCGGCCAACCCACCAGCCCGCTCGGTTCTCACGATGGCCAATCCGCCCCTGATCTGCCCCAAAGTACACCTTCCCACCGGGAAAATGCCTGGTATGCCAGATTACCAGTCCAGCCCTGATTGACGCTGACTATCACCCCTGAGTCGCGAGTTAAAATCCAGGGTGTGCTGAGTGACTCCAGTCAGGTCTCCTGAGCAACCAAATTGGCCCGGTTGCTAGGGAGGGTAGAGTCACATGGGGTAACCTCCTCGTGGTGGTGATTAGTGGTTCTCGCTCTCAATGGGGCGTGTGGTGAGTTGTGTGTGGATCGTGGAGAGTAGCATGAGCCTCCACATGCTGTGAGTCTCCGCGGTGTCATGCACAACGAGTCACGTGATAAGATGCGCGGATTGACGTCTCAGAAGCGGAGAAACTGAGACTTGTCCTCCACCACACGGATTGAGGCGAGTAATCGCGCCACCACGAGGACCTACTAAGTAGTGAGAATTGGGCGTTCCAAAATTGGGGAGAACACACCAGATGACTTTGTTTGATGGACAAAAGTGTTTCTTTCAAATATGAATCATATTTTAAAACGAAATTATTTCACTACTTACGTTTTAAGAAATAATAATGAAAGATTATTCTGCACTACTCATGCCAACATTTAATTTCCCATCAATTTCAGCTTTTAATGAGACTGGGTTTTTTGTTAGTCTCCGGATGGTTTCACCACATGATATTTTTGACATTAAGCCACAGAAAAAAATTTTAATGACTGAAACTTGTTCATCATAGAAGCATTTTATCATATATTTTTAAATAATTTAATAGACCAAAAATACAATAATAACGGGTGTCCCGTCATCACCCCAGCGAATAGCTCTGATGAACTTAAATTAGAAATAAAAGCCACACAGGTGCCAAACATCATCAGTTGCCATCGCAATAACCTACATGTAATATGGGCAAAATAAACAACATTGCTTAGAAACCGTCTTTACGTTTCATTTTTGCTCCTGTAGCAGCTCCAAGGTCATGGGCTTGATACCCATTTGTACTGATGTACATCTAAAGCTTGAATGCGTTTCAAGTCCAAATGAATGAATGCAAATCTTTGCCACAATGCAACTGAATCTCCCTGCAGCAATCTCAGTTATTCATATTTACCATCCCATCATTCAGTGAAGTATTTTTCCAACTAATTCAAACAAACTTGAATAATGTTTTTGAGGTGTGTGTTGGTGTGACAGAAGTGTGGGAGGACTGTTATTCTCGTCCTTAATCACACGTCATTTACAGTTAGATTGTTTTAATGGAGGATAAAACGTCTTAATTATGGAGCTGATCAAACATCCTCTCGTGTCTCTGTCCGGATATCATGGGTCACAACTCACATTTACCCATGATGCAGAGTTTGTCTTCATTTAATAGCTTTGAAGCATAGAGACAGATTTAGATGATCATGACTATTCTGACCCATCTCCAAAACCATTCTGGTTTTAAGGGTACACTGCCTGGCCAAAAAATAAATAAATAAATAAATAAAAAGTTGCATTCTCTAATATTTCGTCGGACCGCCTTTAGCTTTGATTACAGCACGCATTTGTCATGGCATAGTTTCGACAACCTTATGCAACGTCACAACATTTATTTCCATCCAGAGTTGCGTTCATTTTTGGCCGAGATCTTGTATTGACGACGGGAGAGTCGAACCTCTCCGTCAAGTCTTCTCCAGCACATCCCAAAGACTTTCAGTGGGGTTAAGGTCAGGACTCTGTGTGAAAATGACTCCTCGTGCTCCCTGAACCACTCTTTCACAATCAGAGTCCCGTGAATCTCGGCATTGTCCTGGAATATGCCCGTGCCATCAGGGAAGAAGAAATCCATTAATGGGATAACCTGGTCATTCAGTACATTCAGGTAGTCAGCTGAGCACATTTTATTGCTGCATAACGTTGCTGAGCCTCGACCTGACCAATTGAAGCAACCCAGATCATAACTCCGCCTCCAGAGGCTTGTACTAATGGGTACTATGCATGACGGGTGCATCATGCGCTTCTCTTCTTACCCTGATGAGCCCATCACTTTAGTATAGGGTAAATCTGGACTTGTCAGGACACGTGACCTTTTCCCATCGCTCCACAGTCCATCTCCAATGCTCCCTAGCAAATTGAAGTCATTTTTTCCGATTAGCCTCACTAACAAGTGTCTGTCTGTGGCCACACAGCAGTTTAGTCCCAATCCTGTAAGATCTCGTAACATTGTGCGTGTATAACTATTACTTATACTATTAAACGCAGCCGTGAGTTCAACTGTCGATTATTTAGGATGTGACTTCACCAAGAGTTTTAGTGCTCTTAAGTATCTGCTTATTTAAATCCACACATCAACTTACTGCTTGTTTGTTTTTGTTTTTTGGGCCAGGCAGTGTGGCTAACAACATATTCATGCATGTACAACCGCCTAAATAATAGGTTTTAAAACATTGTGCATGCCTAATTTATCTTTGATATTTTTAACTCTCTATCCTGATCATATATCTGACACCGCTTTCCAATATTTCGCACTTGTATTTGATTTAGCCTTAGACGATCTTTATATGCTCTTATCATCTCCAAAACACATCGGATCATTACGCGCGTGTTTAGATGTTTGCACGAGCACTTCAACACAAAACAGACTCATCTTCATGCATGCACGAGGTTTGATGTTCTTGTTATGTTTTTTCAGCACTGAAAACTTCGAGTAAACGCGTCAAGGAGACGCGCGTAACCGTTTGGCCACTCCGCGCGCTGCGCTCTTACCCGCGCGGCTCTGGAGGAGTACGGGTCCTCGAACAGGTTCCAGATCACCGGCTGCCACTTTCTCCACCTGCTGACGGTCCCGTCGGCGTATATCACGTCTTCGATGCCCAGCCGCTTCCCGATATCGTCCTCGTCGTCGTTGTCAACGTTCATCTCGAACACGTCCAGCGCCTCCTCGGCATCCCGGTGCTGTCGGTAGGTCATCCAGCAGCACGGCTCCACGTCCGTCTCATCGATGCCCCAGAAGGACAGCTCCTCCTCGAAGAGCGGACCACACACGTCCGCCGGGCAGTGCAGCTTCCCGGTGCGGTAGTAGTTGAGCACGTAGGCGAAGACGCCCGGGTGCCGGTCGAAGAAGTACTCGTTGTTGCGCGCGTTGTACTCAATGAAGCCCGGGACTTGTTGCAGCTGCTCCAGAACCGACTCGAGGTGCGGCGACTTGGAGGCGAGAAGGGCCAGACGCGTGCCCGGCAGGGTCTTCAGTGTGGTCCGATAGGTTTCGTGCCTCGTGCCCCCGACGTTGAGGATTATCCTCTCGTGCTCGTCGAACTTGCCCATCGCTCAGGGTGAGACATGACGCGCGGGGAGTAATGTTACCCGAGTGTGCTCTGGCGATGCTGCTGGAGGACTCCAAGAGTTCCACGAGAGCCTCATTGAACCGAAAGCTTCACTTTATTCCCGCCGTGTGAGAGAGACGTGCCTCAGACGCGCGACTCTAGACTCATCCATCATCATCATCATCATCATCACCTGCAGCTCGAGCCATAAGAGAGCATCTCTCTCTCTCTCTCTCTCTCTCAAAAGGACACACCCATTCCCTTCAATTAAATTCGGCAAACGCATATAAATATTATGTCATTTGATTGTTGTGCTGTGACGTACTTCATGCGTCTCAACAGGTCATGTTCAATTGGGCATCTGAATCTGAAAATACATTTTATACGGGTCATATATACAAAGTTCAGCACATTTATGTTAATGACAAATTTACTCTATTTATTGATAAGTAGTAATAATAATAATAATAATAATAATATAAAAGGAACTACATTTATTTTTTTACTCACTAGTTATTGTAAAGTATAGTGGTGGAGTATTCTGTGCGTTGAGTAAAAGTTGTTACATGTACTAATGAGTGTCCAAAGACGAGATCCACACGACCGGTATGACATTTAAAACTCTAATTTACGTCTACATTTAATTCTAATCACGTGTAGGACAGATGAGGTAAAGCCGCACATGCGCTCATTTACAGACGTTGTTTACAGAAATGCCGTCTTTCTTAAAGAGACAGTTCCGGTTTTAACGCGGTTTCAATAACTCAATTTAAATACTTGTAAAGAGTAAAAAATTATGTTATTAAACAATGAACATGTAACAAAATAATATATGTAATATATTATCATATTTATTGATTGAATACATAATTTGTTTATTTATAAAAGCTAAAATGTAACCAAAATGATGAAAAACTAATTCATATTTTCCAAATGTAACCTAGTTAGAAGGTACACTGTATAATTAACAGCATTAACTGGGAATTTCTTTCATATGTAAGCAAAAGGGACATTATAAATTAAATATACCCATATGAATCAATATTTATTGAATCCGAATCAAATCGGGGAATCTATATCAATGCTCAGCCCTAATAATAATAATCATAATTATAATAATATAAAAACAATGGAATTTATTTATTTTTAATTAAAAATAGCTTAATATTTGTAATTATTATTTTATTTATTACCTATAAATTATTATTATTTAATAAAAATATTAAATGTTAGTATTAAAATTATTAAAAAGGCCCAATATTAAACGTTTTTTTCATACAATACATATATATTTTATTTTTTATTTTATTTTTTGCATGAAAAAAACGTTTAATATTGGGCCAATATCATGTATTTTAATACTAACATTTAATCTTTTTATTAATAATAATAAATATTAATTTATAGGTAATAAATAAAATAATAATAACAATATTAAGCCATTAATATTGGTTTAATATATATATATAATATTATTATTATTTTATTTTATTTTTTTTAATTAGAAGTAAATCACCACTTACAAAGCTATTTCATCACATCACTTATCTGTGTTTGGGAGACCTGTGTAAATAAGGTTTTATGTTTTTTGTCACTACAGCATATATTGACAATGGCATTTACCGTCCTGCAAGTTCACAGATTTAAACCAGGATAACATCCAAAGTTATAGAAACATTAAGTTGTACAAAAGAATAGCATGGTTTGCACATTATGGGCATAGTACTGAAATTAGACAAAATAAAAATAGATCAATATACAGTAGAAAGTAGAAACATTCATTCAAGAAATTACGTTTTCTAAAATGCATATGATATTTACTTAACTGTGTAAATATGGGTTTTGCATTATCTAGGGCAGAGAGCCCATCACTGCCGGTCTCAATCTAATGGAGTGATTCATCATATCTGACTCACACATGCTCATTACAGGGTTCTCCCTCACTAAAATGGAAACTTGCCTCTCAATTTATCACAAGCAGGTGATGTAGCCAGTGGTTACAGATCTGGGCAGGTAACTGAAAGGTTGTATGTTAAAACCCCCAGAAGTTATTGGTGTTAGCGCTACCCTTGATTAACTAAACTTAACCACAGCTTCATTCACAGGAAATGGTTCCTATAATTGGTGTACTTTGTCACGCTGTCTGCTAAATGACAAATAGTAAACAGGGGTTTTAGTACTTTCAATTCAGACGTTTTATTGTAAATAAGAATTAAACAAATGATCGTACAGGAACTCAATATGTTCCAGTACCATGACATTAACACTACTGGCACTATTTCCAAATTACTGACGAGCACCATCTCCCATCACGTTCAAATGATTAATGGTGAGTGCATTTCAGAGGTTGCACTTTCCTCTTAAAGCACATTTTTACTAGGGTTCAGGTTCAGGTTGGGTCATGGTTAATAATATATGCATTCTAAAGGGGCAGGTCACCCAAAAATGGCATTTACCCTCATGCCATCCCAGATGTAATGACTGTTTTCTTGTGCAGAACACAAAGGAAGATTTTAAGAAGAATATCTCAGCTCTGTAGGTCCACACTATGTAAATAAATGGTGGCTACAACTCAAGGTCCAAAAAGCACATAAAGGCAGCATAAAAGTAACTCCAGTGGTTTAATCCATGTCTTCAGAAGCGCTATGATAGGTGTGGCTGAGAAACAGATCAATATTTAAGTCCTTTTTTTTACAATTAATCCTCCTCCCTGCCCTGTAGGTGGCGATATGCACGAAGAATGCAAATCGCCAAAAACAAAAGAAGAATGTGAAAGTGAAAGTGGAGATTTATAGAAAAAAAAGGACTAAAATATTGATCTGTTTCTCACCCAAACGTTTCACATCTCTTCTGAAGATGTGGATTAAACCACGGGAGTCGTATGGATTACTTTTATGCTACCTTTATGTGCTTTTTGGAGCTTCAAAGTTTTGGCCACCATTCACTTGCATTGTACGGACCAGCAGAGCTGAGATATTCTAATGAAAATCTTCATGTGTGTTCAGCAGAAAAAGATAGTCATAGACATCTGGGAGTAAATGATGAGAGAATTTTCATTTTTGGGTGATCTGTCCCTTTAACTGTATTACAGCATTTACCATTTTTGGCGCCACCCATTGGACATTTCACCCTGAAACTGAAGCTCACACGTGCCTATACGTTCAATGACACTTCCAGCTTTGGCCACCAGGGGCAGTGCTTACAATTTCGGTATACACAGTCCGATCTCAAAAACAAAACTTAGTAGTCGCTGAAGTCAAATTTATATCACTTTAAAATGACAGGAAAAAACGTTTAATGGCAGATAATGTAGTCAACACGAAGCAACATTCGCAAACCACTTTATCTACATAATGTGACACGTTTCCAATTTGTCAGGACTTGATTTTGTCCATCAGGACTGGATTTGGGAAAAGTGGTCTCTAGATGACAGGCAGTCGGAGGTGAGGAGATAAAGAGAGGGCTTTGTGATGTCATAATAAAGACCTGAAAAGAGCTGGAGCAATTTATTTGCTGTTTCTCACCTTTCACGTTCTGCAAATACATTCTCACAATTTACCTGCCATAAAGCCAAAAATAGTTTCGGTGTCACACGCACCCGTACAGCTCTAAAGAAAGAGAAAAACATATTATTTAAGCATCTCAAGACAAATTCCCACACACAAGTATCTTAATCCTGTTTCCAAATGTGCAATAAAAATAGTGTGGTTCAAATATTCACTATTTTTCCCAGATTTCGTTGCATCCTCTGAAAGAAGTCACAGATTTATTATTTTATTTTCAGGCAAAACATAGCTGAAATTAAGTAAATGCTTCACGCCTGTTACGGTAACTAAGGATGATTCTGAGTAGCCGTGATATAATAAGAAGTCATTGTCTAATGAAAAACCATCTTGTGTCTAATTACACCCGCCATCCACGCTTGTATTAATTAAAAGACAATTCCCTGAGAGGAACAGGCCCAGGTAAGAGGGCAAACTGGGTTTAGCACACATCTCATTAGGGGAGTCAACACACTTGATTAAGGCTGATGGGAGGAGCAGGGGGTGGTCTCACTGAGGTTGGGAGATCATTCTGGGACATTTAGACCCAGTCTGGAAATTTCACTCTATGCATTCAATCTCATTAATCCACATGAAATAAACAGGGGTTTTCTAAATGAAATGTTTTATACAGTATATTGCAATGTGCTCAGGGACTGAGATCTGCTGGAAAGTGTCCTTTGGTAAGATGATTTGATGCGTTACACTTTGGCACCCTCTGCTGGACATATCAGGAACTCTGCAGGCAGACAAGAGCTGTCAGAGTTTGTACAGCATTTTATGAAGATCTACTTCTCGGCTGTTAGTAATGGTCGTTTTTAAGAAAAAAAAAACCTTAGTTGCAATTGTACAGTGTATAAACGAAGAGTTTTTAACTTAAGGGGTTTTTTGCACCTTGGCCATCATGCTTATGAGGAACGTGAGCTGTGTCCTCAACCAGGTCTGAAAATGGGTCGTGTCAAGATGGGATCCCTCTCACGCATGCGCGTTCTGTTAAGATGCTTTCATTTCAGGGGTCTGGGGTATCTTAGTGTGTAAAGACGCTGACTATCACACCTGGTGTCGTGAGTTTCAGGGCGTGCTGAGTGACTCCAGTCAGGTCTCCTAAGCAACCAAATTGGGTCGGTTGCTAGGGAGGGTAGAGTCACATGGGGTAACCTCCTCGTGGTCGCTATAAAGGAGTTCTCGCTCTCGGTGGGGGCGTGGTGAGTTGTGCATGGATGCAGAGGAGAATAGCGTGAAGCCTCCACATGCGCTACGTCTCCGTGGTAACGTGCTCAACAAGCAACGTGATAAGATGTGCAGATTGACGGTCTCAGAGGCAACTGGGATTCGTCCTCCGCCACCCTGTTTGAGGCAAGTCACTACAACAACACGAGGACTTGGAGCACATTGGGAATTGGACATTCCGAATTTGTGAAAAATTTAAAAACATAAAGGATGCTCGGGACGGAGAGGTGGAGCTTTGAGTGGGGTGGCCAATGGGGTCCCGTAGTCTCCGCCCCTGCTGCTGTAGGTGTTCCACTTCATGGGTCAATGGTGTGCATTCAGGGATGGTTTATAATCTCAGATTAAAGTAATAGTTCACCCAAATATAATAAGTCTTTTTCTCCCTAAAAGCACAAACCTACTCTACATACATACATGAAAGCAGATGCATCTTGCAGCGTAAGCTCATTCGTGAAATGTGTCACAGCGCAATTCATATCCCAATGCAAGTGCGTGCTGTATTCTCAGCGTTGCCACTAGGGGTGCTACAGCTGATTTATTTGTTATGATGGACGCAGCAAACATATTTAAGTCTCCTCGTCCCCTCTCATTTAAGTAAAACATCGATTGAAAATGTTTGGCAAGAAATAGCAACTTCCTTTAATAACGACTCCGCCACATCCAGTTCCGTTGCACCTGAAAACTCTTTCGCCCCCTTGTGGTCTGTAACCGCTAGAGCAACGCAAGAGCACACACAATGTATGTACAACGGGACCACGCTGACCAAGCAATCGCGTCTGCGTTTGCATACTTGCGTGACGTATGTTTTGGCCTTTATGCCGTCTCAGTCGTCAAATGCGTCACGCGCTAAAGTGCAAACGAGCGTCTTTCATAAACGCATTTACATTTTGGTCTGTTTCTCGCCCAAACCCGATCAAATTTCTTCAGAATACAATACATTAAACCACTCGAGCATTATGGACGACCTTTATGCAAGTCATACAAGTTTGAGACGACATGAGGATGAGTGAATGACTATTCCTTTATGAAATAGTTTTCATGGGGGTCTGGATATGTCAGCGAGCATTGACGCTAACTATCAACCCTGGAGTCGCGACTGTGATTAAGTGACTCTAGCCAGGTCTCCTAAGCAACCATATTGGGCTGGTTGCTAGGGGGGGGCAGAGTCACATGGGGTAGCCTCCTCGTGGTCGCTATAATGTGGTTCTCGCTCTCGGTGGGGTGTGTGGTGAGTGACTCCAGTCAGGTCTCCTTAGCAACCAAATTGGCCCGGTTGCTAGGGGGGGTAGAGTCACATGGGGTAACCTCCTCGTGGTCGCTATAATGTGGTTCTCGCTCTCAGTGGGGCGTGTGGATGCCTTTGAGAATAGCGTGAGCCTCCACACGCGCGACGTCTCCATGGTAACAAGCCACGTGATAAGATGCGCGGATTGACGGTCTCAGACGTGGAGGCAACTGAGAGTCATTATGCCACCACGAGGACTTAAGAGCGCATTGGGAATTGGGCATGCCAAAGTTTTGGAAAAATATAGTTTTCACACACATAACTGCCATACAGGGGCGGACCGGAACGATACGTTTATAATAATTCACTGTGGCACACATCCGGGGAAGACTAATAAAGAGTTTGAGACTAAATAGTACATTAAGTGTTTCTTACTAATAATAAACACCAGGACAACACATATTTAATATTTAAGGCTCTAAACAGTTCTTCATAATAAATATATATATATATATATATTTATCTGCTAGACTACACGCTACATCACACACAAGGCAAACAATAATGAGCACAGGAAGTACACAGTGTATTATCACATGCCAATCATATACAGTGACCTGCAGATACAAAATAAAGGTCAAAGTATCACATGATTCAAAAGCCACGCAACAGAATTCTCAAAATGTCTGATATATAAAAATAATGACTTCGTCATCCGAAAAAGCAGCGACTGTCAAGTTTGAACAATTAAAAATATGAGTGAATGGTGTAGCTGTATTCAGCGTTTATTTCTGAAAGTCTTGATTTAGGAATCCACTCAGACTGGCAACAAAACATTTCTCTTTTCTTTCCTAAATAAACTCAATAAATGACTTCATCGCTCTCAAAGAAAAAAGAAATACACTTAGCAAACAAATGAAAAAACATGCACCGTAAGAGCTAATCTGGGACTAAAATATCCAACTTCTAAATAAACAGATGCTAAATGTATTCATAAAATATGAGGCTTTTAAAAGTAGCTTTTTAGAAATGTTTTTAAAAGCTGGCACAGACAGCAAAGGCGGGCATGAACGTTTTCTAAGATGTGTTCATGTGTGCATAATTCAAACTTAAAAATGCACTTAAAAGCCTAAATAGGAAAGCTGTCCCAAGGCCAAACCGTTCGGGAAAATTCATCATCAAACAGACTTGTACACAGAATAGAGAACTCTTAAGAAATGCCAAAAATGTCCTATTTAAGGTCCTCACAATCGAAAGGTTTTGCACACATGATTGTCATTCACATGCAACATTAAGTGTACATTTTCCTGCATAGACCACGACAAACATGCAAATGAAATATGCAAAAAACTAAATCACTAGCTGCCTTGTAAACATTCCTGCGGCCTTGAGCAAACCGTCACAGAAATACAGAGGGAAATCCACATGATATCGACCACACGAAGCATACAGACATTCAGTAAACACCCATTTTACCTCCGAAATGTTTAGCATTTCTGTGTTTAAAACACACGAAACTCAACGCCTCAATAACTATTTGGCTATTGGCTCATATGGTTTTAAAACAGCTGTTTCAGGATGAAAGATTACCAAGACAAACATCTTCTTTTTCTTTGGGACATCAGTACCTCACAGTCAAATATGTAGATGCTAAATATTTAATGCACAAACACTGGAGTACAACCAGTGAATATTGTCAACGGTTTCATCACATCATTACATAAATAAATATATATATACATAAAAAAAAGTACATCCGATTCTCGTTACAGTTACTCGGGCCTGTTGCGTCGTCGCAACCCTCCAGTCAGATCGTCGGGAACTTTCTGAGCGACAGTGACATCATCACTGACGTCAGCGGTGTCCTCGAGGGAGGGCATACTAGAGTCACTCTCATTATCAGCCTCTTCCTCGGCGTGCTCCTGCTCTTCCTCGGAGTCAGGTTGGAGAGGTTTGTGATTATGTGACTTTGTTTCATTATCCGTTTGAGATTCCAGCACCGTTTCTGGGAGCTCTTCAGCGGCAGCCAAAGTCTCGATGAGTTTGTCGAGATTGCGTTGGCATGCTGGCTCTAAAAGACACAAACAAGTGACGATATAACCCAACGACACGGCAACGACCAAATTAAAGAGCATTTTCATAGTATAGCACATGCACATGTATATCTCAAGGTGCCAACATGCACATATTACATAAAGAAGCAAATTTTCATATCTTTGAGATAAAATAGCTTGTCATTAACTATGACCGTCCACATTAATATCGACATTTCATTTCAATTTATGTCAAAATGTCATTCTATAGGAGAGAGAGATTGAAAATGGTCAAGCAAGACTAAATCCTGACTGTTTGTAGAACATAAATAACTTAGAAGTGGAGCTCATGGAGAAAACCAATTATGATCAATTGTATTATGACATCACAACCATCATGAGTGGAGGTCGACCGATAGTGGATTTTGCAGATAGCGATAACTAATGGTGCGTTCACATGCAATGCGAATCGAGTGTTTCGCACGGCGCGATTACATACAAAGTCAATGCAAAGACGCGAATACGTCACGGGCGTCACGAATGAAGAGAATGCCGCAAAAACACTTCATTCGCGTATTTGTGCGAGTTTAAAATTTTGAACTCGAGCGAAAAATCCGCATGGCGCACTGTCGCGAAAGCCTATCAGCATTGAGATTGTCCGGATGTCTGGAAAAATGGGTGAGAAAATGGTTGTAGCGGTGTGTTGGCACCCGGAATTGTATGACACAACGTCAACATATCTGGACTTCAACAACTGATATAGATCAGCAATCGTTGTGATATCTTTCCGCCATCAAACATGGCCGATAAGTCGTCGTAGAAGCCCCTCCTCCTGTCCTTTGCCGGGAAGAGAAGGGGGAATACTCACGGGTTCGCGTTACTAGTAACTAGTAACTCGTGCGAGCAATGAGAGGCAAAACATTTTTGCGTGTTGTATGTGAACGCACCATAAGGGGGGTATGGAAAGGCCGATAACCGATTAATCAGCCGATAGTTTTTAAAAAATAGATTTATAAAACGTAAAAAACTAAATTATTCTTTCTTTCTTCACTACGGCAGACAAACTGAAAGTGTCCAAAATGAATACAACCTCAGATGCAGTTTTTGTTTAACCGAAATCCCAATAATAACCAGAAGATTTGGTGCATAACGAGGGACTTTTAAATATAAACAAGCCTGAAAAACACACCAGGGACTCTGTTTTTTTATTTTGAAACTATCATCTTGTGAAAACACTATCGGCAACTATCAAAATAGATTTTCGCAGATAACTGATAGTTAAAAAAAGCAACAATCGGAACCAATTTATCGGTAAAACCGATATATCGGTCTTCCACCAATCATGAGTCATGAAAAAGGGTGACTGCCCTCTCCTCTCCTGACCAGCAGTGTGACACATGTTGGGTGATTCAGAGCTACTTTGTTAATCCCAATATAATTCGCATGTGGCATATTTCTTTCAAAGATCTGCAACCTGTTTTACCGATCAAGTTCGGTCGCACCAGTCGTGCAGAAGTAAGAATTTACCTAATTTGTAGCGATAATTTTTTGACAGCAAAAACGTAGCTTTTAGCACTTTACTCTACAATGAACTGTATGTGACACTTTTTTCAACACTTTCAGAAGTGTGTTTCAGAGGAACATACCGGCACTGTCCTGGGAGGTGTGAGTGTGTTAATGAGGGGAGCAGACGTGTTTTACCTTCTATCCTGATGTTTGGACACTCCATGCCTCTCTTCTTCATTAGCTGCCGGATACACTGCAGCTGCGACATGATCTCGTTCTTCTGCTCCATGGCAACAGACTTCACACTATAGCACAACAAGGACACCACATCAGACAACAAAAACACTCAAAGCCAGAGGATGCAAACAAAGTTTCCATTTGAATTAGTGCATTTACCAAGTATCCTTTTGTTGAACAGGAAATCATTGTGTGTCATAACACGGTCTTCTTTTAAAAGACAAACTGACCACCATCTAGAGGTGTAACGGAATGAAATAAATGTTTTTAACATTGGGGGTTATCGTAATATAGTGTACATACCGGGGCAACAGTTATAGTGCACAATATGTTAACTTGTGCACATACTTTTGAGACAACAAAATGCTTTTTTTAGTAACAAATTAAGAGGATCCACTTTATTTTAGGTGGCCTTAACTACTATGTACTTAAAGGTGCAGTATGTAACATATTTCATAAAATATTCGCCTTTTTTTGATCGCCAATGTATGAACGGCTTGTTCCAGGACTGGCTAGGTTGACTATTAAAGCCTGTAGACTGATTTTCACGCGAAGGGAGCGGGTCGCTTTTGCCGGGAAAATCCAAAGGATGTGACGTTCATGTTTTTAGCGTAATCTGAGAAGCACAATTTATGATGCCAGTGTTGACAGATTTGATTGCCGATTTAAAATCTGTTCTTTGTTTCATGACCAACCGTTTTGGAGATTCACGTAGAAAGGAGCTACACTGGCATGACTGGAAATATTCTCACGGGAGCGTTCCAAAGATGGCCGACAGTGGACTGACTTGCTAGCAAGACTTTGCTGTTTTTACTATAAGCGTTATGAAACGTAGAATTATGTTATGATGGGCAGAATTTTTAAACTGGTTGCATAAAGTACTTTGTAAAGGGCCACTTTAAAATGCTCCTACGGTCTCTATGACTGATGTTTTCATTTGTTTGAGCATAAGCATATGTGCTTTGGTGTGCGTGCATTTCCCGAATTTTGCAGTTCACGTGTGTCTTTTAAAATGAAGTGACGGTTGGTTAAACAGTAGGATGTTGCAAACAAGAGCATTATTTGATTCCTGAGCTATTGTTTAATTTAATTAAATAACATGTATTATCATTATTAGTCTATGCAGATGGACGTCTTTTAAAAACATTTAGTTGCACTCCATCAGGCTGTTATTGAACACAAGCACGCATCCTGTGTGAACGCCCCTATAAAACGCTTTTGCCAGGTTTGTGGTTGACATTTACATTTATGCATTTGGCAGACGCTTTTATCCAAAGCGACTTACAGTGCACTTATTACAGGGACAATCCCCCCGGAGCAACCTGGAGTTAAGTGCCTTACTCAAGGACACAATAGTGGTGGCTGTGGGGATCAAACCAGCAACCTTCTGATTACCAGATTACCAGTTATGTGCTTAGACCACTACACCACCACTACATGATCAAAAATCAGCCAAATTAAACAGGGCTTCCTTCAGACCGCTTAGACGACAAGTCGTTCAGACGATGTACATGTATAAAAAAAATGTGTACATTTGCAAATCCCAACTAATAGAGTCTCACCAGTTTGTGAGCGGGTCCAGTTGAGTCAGAATAGAGTTGAGCATCTTCTCTGTCTGAGCTAGCCTCAGCTCCAACTCATTCAGTTGATTCTCTATTAAAAACGAGAAATATAAATAATTAATAAACAAAAATCAGTTAAATGATTTACTGCTCCTTTAAAATAACACAGGTACACACCTGTCTCCTCGGATTTCTTCACTCCTCGAGCTGTTTTTGCTTTCTGAGCTTCAGAGTCACTCGCAGACTTTATCTGCGAACACACAAAGACATGAATCTTTACACGGGTGAATCTCCTGGAGACTTTCTGGGCAATAATTCTTTGCATAATAACAATGATGTTTTTTAGTACCAGATTAATTGCATTGTGACATTATTTTCATGACATTTAATCACATTTTCCCACAAAATTGCCTTAAGAGTAATGCAAAAATCTAAACAAATGGTACCATGTTGTATTAACCTAAGCCTATTCGTGAAACAGAAGGGGTCTCCCCCACCCCTGGCAGCGGTTCTCCCGCTCCAGGCGGTCGGACAGGAGCACCTCCCTGCTCACGGTCTCATACCCCGCCGTGTTTCAGTGGCAGGTAGGGGTCTCCTCCGCCCCTGGCAGCGGTCCTGACCACTCCAGGCGGACGGTTAGGAGCCCCTTCTCCCTTTGCGGTCAGCGACCGTTCATCTGCTCTCAGGCAGACGGGCTCCTTCGGCTGATGGCCGTGGCTTCTCCGTTGGGGTGGATAGTATAGGCGATGACTCTACTACGTTGCATCCCTCCTCCTTCCCGAATTTCAGCACCAGTGTAAAGATATAAATGGAGAGGAGGAGGCAAGAACCGGCTTGACCATATAAATAATATTTTAATAAGAAACTTAAACAAAAAGACAAACACACACAGGTGTCAGACAGCTGTCCGTAAATCTAATTTATTATTATAAATGTGTGGGATTCCCCCATACACCCAATTAGTGTTTTTGAACATGGGTATAAAATAAAGTAAAACTGTGTGACACACATCATTACCTTCAGGAACTTATAAGCAGCGAAAAGTCCGACACCGATGGCGTATATGGGCATGAGCGTGAAGACGTAGCCCTTGTTGCTGTTGGATTTGAATTTTTCACTCTTCAACTCTTGCTCCATCAGTTTCTTCATCTGATGCATGTTCTCCCCATTCTGAGATTTGGGTGGTGCTCCATTCATGTGGACTTGCTGCTGACTCTTCATGCTGCCAGGACCGAGACTCGGACCAGGACCTGCAGAACACAAGACAGACACTTCTAATGCTTCAAAATATACGGAAAAAATCTCTTCATTCAGGTTATATTGAGTAATACGCACTGTGCATGCATGAATACTAAATGTAACTTATCAATTACAGTGAGGAAAATAAGTATTTGAACACCCTGCTATTTTGCAAGTTCTCCCACTTAGAAATCATGGAGGGGTCTGAAATTGTCATCGTAGGTGCATGTCCACTGTGAGAGACATAATCTAAAAAAAAAATCCAGAAATCACAATGTATGATTTTTTAACTATTTATTTGTATGATACAGCTGCAAATAAGTATTTGAACACCTGAGAAAATCAATGTTAATATTTGGTACAGTAGCCTTTGTTTGCAATTACAGAGGTCAAACGTTTCCTGTAGTTTTTCACCAGGTTTGCACACACTTCAGGAGGGATTTTGGCCCACTCCTCCACACAGATCTTCTCTAGATCAGTCAGGTTTCTGGGCTGTCGCTGAGAAACACGGAGTTTGAGCTCCCTCCAAAGATTCTCTATTGGGTTTAGGTCTGGAGACTGGCTAGGCCACGCCAGAACCTTGATATGCTTCTTACAGAGCCACTCCTTGGTTATCCTGGCTGTGTGCTTCGGGTCATTGTCATGTTGGAAGGCCCAGCCTCGACCCATCTTCAATGCTCTAACTGAGGGAAGGAGGTTGTTCCCCAAAATCTCGCAATACATGGCCCCGGTCATCCTCTCCTTAATACAGTGCAGACGCCCTGTCCCATGTGCAGAAAAACACCCCCAAAGCATGATGCTACCACCCCCATGCTTCACAGTAGGGATGGTGTTCTTGGGATGGTACTCATCATTCTTCTTCCTCCAAACACGGTTAGTGGAATTATGACCAAAAAGTTCTATTTTGGTCTCATCTGACCACATGACTTTCTCCCATGACTCCTCTGGATCATCCAAATGGTCATTGGCAAACTTAAGACGGGCCTTGACATGTGCTGGTTTAAGCAGGGGAACCTTCCGTGCCATGCATGATTTCAAACCATGACATCTTAGTGTATTACCAACAGTAACCTTGGAAACGGTGGTCCCAGCTCTTTTCAGGTCATTGACCAGCTCCTCCCGTGTAGTTCTGGGCTGATTTCTCACCTTTCTTAGGATCATTGAGACCCCACGAGGTGAGATCTTGCATGGAGCCCCAGTCCGAGGGAGATTGACAGTCATGTTTAGCTTCTTCCATTTTCTAATGATTGCTCCAACAGTGGACCTTTTTTCACCAAGCTGCTTGGCAATTTCCCCATAGCCCTTTCCAGCCTTGTGGAGGTGTACAATTTTGTCTCTAGTGTCTTTGGACAGCTCTTTGGTCTTGGCCATGTTAGTAGTTGGATTCTTACTGATTGTATGGGGTGGACAGGTGTCTTTATGCAGCTAACGACCTCAAACAGGTGCATCTAATTTAGGATAATAAATGGAGTGGAGGTGGACATTTTAAAGGCAGACTAACAGGTCTTTGAGGGTCAGAATTCTAGCTGATAGACAGGTGTTCAAATACTTATTTGCAGCTGTCTCATACAAATAAATAGTTAAAAAATCATATGTTGTGATTTCTGGATTTTGTTTTTAGATTATGTCTCTCACAGTGGACATGCACCTATGATGACAATTTCAGACCCCTCCATGATTTCCAAGTGGGAGAACTTGCAAAATAGCAGGGTGTTCAAATACTTATTTTCCTCACTGTATATTAATTGCCTTCCCATGCATTTTATTTTGCATAAAATAATGCCATTTTTATCTATTCTTATTGCAGGACTATCCATAACAACAGTTTATACCAGTAAAGATTTCCAGGAAACAGACTGGACTCCAGTAAACATCAGTAAAAGGCCCCAGTATATAATGAGATTAAATAAACACCAGTAAAGAGCCCCAGTATATAATGAGAGTAAATAAACACCACTAAAAAGCCACAGTCTATAATGAGAGTAAATAAACACCACTAAAGAGCCCCAGTATATAATGAGAGTAAATAAACACCACTAAAAAGCCCCAGTCTATAATGAGAGTAAATAAACACCACTAAAAAGCCACAGTCTATAATGAGAGTAAATAAACACCACAAAAAAGCCCCAGTATATAATGAGAGTAAATAAACACCACTAAAAAGCCCCAGTCTATAATGAGAGTAAATAAACACCACTAAAAAGCCACAGTCTATAATGAGAGTAAATAAACACCACAAAAAAGCCCCAGTATATAATGAGAGTAAATAAACACCACTAAAAAGCCCCAGTATATAATGAGAGTAAATAAACACCACTAAAAAGCCACAGTCTATAATGAGAGTAAATAAACACCACAAAAAAGCCCCAGTATATAATGAGAGTAAATAAACACCACTAAAAAGCCCCAGTCTATAATGAGAGTAAATAAACACCACTAAAAAGCCCCAGTCTATAATGAGAGTAAATAAACACCACTAAAAAGCCCCAGTATATAATGAGAGTAAATAAACACCAGTTAAGTGTCCCAGTATATAATGAGATTAAATAAACACCACTAAAAAGCCCCAGTCTATAATGCGAGTAAATAAACACCACTAAAAAGCCCCAGTATATAATGAGAGTAAATAAACACCAGTTAAGTGTCCCAGTATATAATGAGATTAAATAAACACCACTAAAAAGCCCCAGTCTATAATGAGATTAAATAAACACCACTAAAAAGCCCCAGTCTATAATGAGAGTAAATAAACACCACTAAAAAGCCCCAGTATATAGCGCAGAGGCGGGTGAGTCTATGTTCGCACCTTTCCTGCTGATCCGCGGGTCGAATGACTGACTCTCCCGGCTGCCGCTTCCGAACATACGCGGAAACAACACGAACACCAGGAGAACGGCGGTGAACGCCATCACGACCTGCTGCGAGGAGGACAGTACCATCACTTATTCGCTACAAATATCGCACACTACACATATGAGCAACACTTCCAAACTACTGTTGACAAGATGCCTTCTTTGTGTGTTGATGAAACAGTTCGTCAAGAAACAGCGCTGTCTGTTGCCATCTTCAGGACTGGGGCGTCATTGCACCTTTGCTAAGAGATCAATAAAAATGTGGTCGGCAGCGCGATAAATAAATGTTCTCTTATCATATATGCTAAACATTTCATCTTTAAATGCAGATTTTACAAATCTAACTCACTGTTTATAATATTTAATAATGAATTAAAACAATATACACAAGCCCTGATAAGAATGAAAAATGAAAAAGTGTTCTTGTGCATTATACATGCAACTTTTATGACATCACTTCAGAGAGACTTAATAGAATATAAGTACTTATAAAAATGTATCAGGAATATTTAAGTGAAGAACAAATGCAAAAGTAAAATGTTGATAAACCTAAAATACAGCAATTCCATCATACATGTCGTACATAAATAAATAGGCTATTTAGGTCTACATTTAAAAAAAAAAAATATATATATATATATATATATATATATTTATTTAATAAAAATATGGACATTGGATACTTTCAGGTTTGCATATCAGGTACAATCAGAACTGTCTTTAAAAATAAATACATATTTTTGTCTTGGACATGTTCCCATTTTTGTTTAGTAAAATTAGCAAATTAGACATCAAATCATTAATTATGTAGACATTTGCATAGGCTTTATAACTAAAGTGACAGAGCAAGTCGGGACATTGACCTGGAGGTGAGTTGAAGTAAGAGGGTGTTGTTCTATCAGCTGTCCTAAAGGCCAAAGTCAAACCCTTTAATTTGATGCCGGCAACTACAGGTAGCCAGTGAAGTGAAATCAAGAGGAGGGGAGGGGAGGGAAACTTCTTTGGTTGATCGAAGACCCAACACGCCGCTGTGTTCCGGACAGCAATCGTGCTAGTTGGGAGGCATGCAAACAGAGCAGTAGTCCAGTCTTGAAATGACTAGAGCTTAAACCAGGAGCTGCGCAGCATATTTAAAGAAAAGGTCTGTTTCTCCTGATGTTGTGAAGCACAAACCTGCAAGACCAGGCGGTTAACAAGAAGTGGCCGGTGAATTTAAACCACCTCTCCCAAGTTCCGGGCTGTCCTGGTTGATGTTAGTGTAGTTGAACTAAGAGGAATAGTAGGGTTGTGGTCAACAGATGGTTGGCTGGCATCACAAGGAGTTCTGTCTTTGGTTGAGCTAATGGTGGCATTCCATCATCCAGGCCGAGATCTCCAAAAGCCAGGCAGAGCTACTGAGCTGGAAACACACGTTATGATGCATGGTAAACATAACAATATTAACAGTCCTATCACCGCAATTGGTAACACAGTTTGAACCAGCCAATACCCCCATCCTCCCCAGAGATTCATAAACCAAGCAACCCATGTACTTTCAATATGTTCTGGCTCCTGTACGGCTTTTCTCATGTGTTCAATTACATTTGTGATGTTGTCACTGTAATCTGGAATATTGAAACAACAAGACATTCCCGACATTTTGCAAACTCCCCCTTTCTCTGCAGTTAACATATCAAGAACCAACCTGTTTTGAATCTCTTAACTGTTTTATTTCATCGTTTATCATTGTCAAAGCATTTTCTGTGCTATTAGCTATTGCTAATACTTTCCATGCTAGCCCATTTATCTTATTAATTGTTACTGTTGTACCCACCCCTAACAACAATGACCACCCCACATTTGCTGCATAGTGCTTTGGTAAAACCCCATGCAAAATTTCAACATTTCTTTTTTCCCCTTCCCACCCCGGGTGCCCTGTTTGGCAAATACACAGATGTACCCACATTCATTAACGCTGGATAACAACACCCTGCCCATTTCTTTGGCATCCGATGAAATGCCCTGCTGCCACACACCCACACCGCTGCAATGGAATGGAATGGAAATTATTTTATTTGAAACAGGGACAATGCACAAATAAACATTAAACTTGTTAAACAAGAGAATATGTCTTGGGCCAGGTTGTAGCAACAATTACTAATTTCCACCTGTAGTCCCTGGGCAGGTATGACAATTTTAAAATTATTTCAAAATAATAATTGCACAGGATTACGGATAGAGTGATTTCCATCGTAATTACAGATATACAGGTTAGCAATACAGAAACAGGGAAACCATCAGCCTATTTACTCTCTGTTTCACCCCTCCCCAACAAGCACACAAAAGAAAATAAAAAATCTTAAGCACATTATAGCACAATCCAACTCTAGACACTCATTCAAACACAACACACACACACACACACAGACACACACTCACTTACTCACTCACTCACACACTATCTTAACGATGTGTGCAAACTTGCTTACTTAGCAACCAACTTTTTGTCAAGCCCGAAAAAGTGTGAAAATCTGTGCATAAGATATGTTCCGTGGGAAGTGTATTACGTTGTGGGAGGCTACACTCCCCCCTTGTGACACTTCTAGTTGTTCGCACTGTTTTTTCGGAGCAAAGTGTTACAAACTTTTTCAGAGGGGGAGCAGTAGCACTATATATGATTTTATGAATCAAAGACACATTTGAGTGTTTTATTAGATTATCAAGACTAAGTAGATCATATTTGGCCAGTATAAGACAGTGATGATAATGACGTGTTTTTTATCATGAATCTTGAGGCAGTTTTTATACAGGGATTCTATGGGTTTTATGACTGTCTTACATGCTTGAGACCAGGATGTAATACAGTACAAAAGGTGGGAAATGATCATTGCATTCAGATATGTACTGGATGCAACAGTAGTGAGAGAGTTTCTTATGTATCTATAATTTACTAAGTTAAATTTCAATTCATTGCACATATTTTTAACATGACCTTTAAAACTAAGTGTCGAATCTAAAGTTACCCCCAAATATTTAAATGTATCTACATGTTTTATATATTGGCCACTTACAAAAATTTCCAGATAAATATTAAGTTTAGACCGGTTTGTGAAAAACATAGTTACAGTTTTCTCAACATTTAATGTGAGGCATGAGTCATATAACCAGTCACTGACCTTGCTCATAACACTTGATAACTTTTTGGCTACTTCTGTTGCACTTCTCCCATGGGTATATAAAACTGTGTCATCAGCATACATAACAATGTTTATGCCCTTGCAGACCAAAGGCAGGTCATTAATATATAAGCAAAACAACAGAGGCCCTAAAATTGATCCTTGTGGTACTCCTACAGTGGAGTGAAGAGACGTTGACAATGTTCCATTTATTTGCACACATTGTTTTCGATTTATCAAGTAAGATTTTATCCAATTTTGGACATTTGTTGAAATATCGTATTTGCCCAGTTTGTGTATCAGTACCTCATGGTTAACTGTATCAAAGGCTTTGTGTAAATCTAATTAGACTGCTCCCAGCACTCCTCCTTGATCTAAGCTAATTTTAATTTCCTCAAGGAAGTAACAGCATGCAGTTTCAGTGGAATGTTTTTTCCTGAAACCAAATTGCATCGGATGGAAAAAAGACTTAAGAGTTCAGATGTGCTATTAGTTGCTCTGCCACAACCTTTTCAATAACCTTTGATGCAGCTGGGAGAATACTGATGGGTCGGTAGTTAGAGACCACTTGGGTATCCCCAGATTTATGCACAGGGGTGACAATGGCATATTTAAGTACACTGGGAAAGATATTTTCATTAAAAGACTTGTTTATAATCATCGCTAGAGGTATCATAATAGATGTCTTGTGTTGTTTTAAAAAAGCTGTATCACAACCATATATATCTTTAGCTATACTATTAGATAGAAGTGAGATTACATTTTCCACTTTCTCTGGGTTGATTAAAGAGAGCTTGAAGGCAGAATCACCACAGGTTCAAGTTTGTGTAAGTTGAATTTTTGGAAATCTTAGACTCAATTCTTGTACTGAATTTATAAAATAATCATTAAAACATTGTGCTGCAGGTGAAGTTTCATGTGGCTTGCTGAATGGGCATGTGAAGTTGACTTCTTTGTCGTTGATGACGGCTGTACAATTGTCCGTTGTTCCGTCCTTCACGTTGATTCTGACCCTGCAGTCGGACCAACCTGTTTTAATCTGTCTCCCATTGTCCAGACAAATGCATACATCACCCTGTGTCGCCGTCACTCTCAGAGGTGGAATCGCCATATCAGTGTGGTTATACTGCTGTACATGGTCGCCGCTGTCCGCAGGTTGCCTCGTTGGTGTCTTTCCTTTCTCCAGATCACTGACAGCTTTGAGCACATCAGTCATTTGCTGTGGAATCAGACACTTTGTTTCTTCTGATGTCCCTACAGTCAGTGGGACCGCTTTCCAAGCATGAGACATTTGCAGACAGAGCCAGCAGCTCGTCGATATCTCCAGTTCTTCCTTTTGCAACATCGCCAGAGCACAGGCCTTGTTCCCTTGACAACTCATCATGGCCTTCTGCACTTCAGGATTCGCTTGACCTTTTCTTATGTCTCCATTTCCCATCCAGGCCATCTCTTCCTCTGTCTCTCGTTCAAGCTCATGTGCCTCAAAAGGTCTTGTCGTCGTTGTTGGAGCTGCTTCAACTGTAATTATGTCAATCGTCTCATACCAGTCGGTTCCTTCTTTATCCAGTCCGCAGTAGTACCTGCCTTGATCAGAATTTCTTACTTGTCTCAGCTCGACTCGCATTCCATCCCTGTTGCTGCTGAGTCTGTGGTTCGTTTGCACTCTGAATCTTTCGTCGTTCCCCTTCTTGTAGTCATAGTAGTACGCTTTCACGTCGCCCCACTTGCATGGATCTCTGCAGACATAGAAAGGTGCATAATCTTCCCTGCGTCCCTCACAGTTCGGACAGTTCTTTTGGAACGGGTTGCAGTTGAAAGTCACATTAGTTCCTTCCTGAATCGTGATGATTTCTCCTTCCAGGCCATGCGTTGGCTCCACGAAAATAAATGCGCTTCTCTTGAACCACTGGATGGTATCGTTTGGCGCAGTTGTCTCAGTCCAGTTGGTGTGGTTTCCTGTTGATAACACTCTCAAGCCCTCGGTAAGGTGCAGTATCATCATACAAATTGTCGCTGCAAGCAAAGTCATTATGCACATACTCTTACCCAGACCACACATTCCCTGCACTCTGAATGGGTGCCACGGCCTCCATTTCTTCCATTTGCTAGATCAGTACTGCAACTGTGTGGCCAGAATGTGTGAAGGAGTTCAGTCTTTGAAGCACTCAGAGTCTTATCTGTTTCGTTGATTAACGGTGCCCAGCCGGATGCTGTTTCCACAGCTAGGGCTGCCTGCCTTTCCTAGTCTCCACCTTCTTCTTTTATCTTGCTCTTCTTAAAACACACACACAGCTAGAATGCAGGGGTCTGTTGTTAATGCTCTTGAATTATTTTCAGTTCGTACCTCTTCACAATGATTACTGCTTCTAACCACAAGATGGAGTCCACTCCGAACACAGGCCTTGTTATTCTCTGTGGTTGGCCTTGCTCTTCCACTGATAGTGGTACTTGGTGTTCTAACTTGATCTCTGCATTTATTGACATTCACTCGGTACAATCTCTTCCTGTTGCTGATTCTCCTTTCCTGCAATGGTTGACATGAACCCACGTAGCTCTCTCTGCGATCTTCACTGCTGTGAGAGTCGTTAGTAGCACTTGGAGTGGTGCCAGCCACCTTTTCGCCGCCCAGCTCTTTCTCATCAGGTCATGAATCACAACGAAATCGCCAGGCCTGATCTTATGCAGCTTTTCACCTGAACACAAACATTGGACAACAGAGAAGACATTTCTTTGCAATAATTCAACATGTCATTCTCACACAGATCTGTTGATGGCAGCCTTTGTCCACCCCTTTCTATTCCCATGAATGGTGGTCTACCAAAGAGTATTTCAAATGGACTCAAATTAGTTTTGACTCTTTTTCTCATTCTGGTGTACATCAACACAACTGGGAGTGCTTTAACCCATGTGAGCCCAGTCTCCTCACAGCACTTAGCCAATTTGTTCTTGATTGTTTGATTCTCCCTCTCAATAACTGCAGTGTGTTCTCATGTCAATTCCCAAAAACTGACCCACCTGCTTTATTGCTTCATTGACAAAGTGTGTCCCTTTGTCCGAGCTGATTTTCCTTGGAATTCGCCATCTCGGAACAATCTCGGTTAAAAGAGCCTTCGCTACTGCTGCCGAGTCTTGTTTCGAGGTTGGGAAGGCCTTAACCCATTTGGACCACATGTCAACCATCACCAGGCAGTATTTCTGTTTCCCACAAGGGGTTAACTCGATGAATCCATCATCAGATACTCAAAAGGCCCCCCTGATGGTGGTTGAGATACTATAGGTGTTTTTATCCCTCTTGCCACATTATGTGTGTTACAAATAACACATCTTTTGCAAAAATTTTCAGCAAACCACAATTCTTTCATTTGTGCAACCATCCCCTCTTTTGATACATGGTCTAACCCATGTATCAACTTTCCATAATGAGGAAAGAAGTGTTTGGGTAAACAAAGCATGCCATCACAGCTCATCCACACATTCTCCTTAGAGCTACAGCCAGCTGCCTTCCATCAGGTTTTCTCCTTGCCTGTGGAAAAAGTTTGCATGCTCTGTAAACAAGAACAAATGTTGAGGTTATTGTCAGATATCAAAGAACAAGTAGTCTCTTTTGTCTCCATCGCTGCCGCGGCCTACGCTGCCGCGTCTGCTCGTGCGTTCCCTGTTGAGACTGAACTGTTTTCGTTAGTGTGCGCTGTGCACTTGCAAATCGACACCTTGTCTGGTAAAAGAATGGCCTCCAAAAACTCAGACCCAAGAGATACATTTAATATTGGACAACCATCTGACTTCAGAAATTTTCTGTGCTTCCATAAAGCACCAAAATCGTGTGTTACCCCAAAGGCATAACGTGAATCTGTGTAAATTGTCACACATTTGTCTGCCATAGGTTTACATGCTTCTGTTAAATCAACCAGCTCAGCTTCCTGAGCTGAATAATTTGATGGCAGTTTGCCAGATGTCACAACCACAAATTCAGTGGTTATAGCGTAACCAACCTTATTCTTTCCTGTTTGTGGATCTTTGGAAGCCGACCCATCCACAAAGAGGATATTGTCACAATTGTCTAATGGTATGTCTAATAGATCTGGTATGCACACTTGTTCAAGCGCCGACAGACTGTCAGGAGAAGTGTGGCAGGGATTCACAGTTGTGCATCTTTTAACATTTATGTTTGGCATGTCTAATAAAATTGTGTGGTACCTCAGCCATCGGGCTGTAGATAAGTGTGACGTTCTTTGCTCTTGCAAAATCATGGAGACTGCGTGTGGAACCATCAAAATTAAATCAGAATACCCCACAAATTCCCTGGATGCCAGTACTGCCAGTTCAGCAGCCGCCACAGCCCTCAAACAGTGTGGCAACCCTGCTGCTACTGTGTCAAGTTTGGTTGTAATATATGCCACAGGTCGCAGTCTGTCTCCATGAGTCTGTAAAAGAACAGAAGTCATAAACCCATTTTTCTCATCAGTCATCTGAACAAACGGTTTGTTTACATCTGGCAGGCCCAAAGTGGGAGCCAAAGCCATTTGCACTTTCATGTTTGCAAATGCCTCTTCGGCTTCGCTTGTCCAAACAAGCTTGTCACATGACCTCAGACCTTTCCCTGTCATCAGGGCTCGCAAAGGCTATTCAAGAATGTCATAAATAGGAATAAATGTACGACAATAAGCACACATTCCTAAAAATTACAATAAATGTTTTTTTGTAATTGGTTTTGGCACATCTTTTATGGCCTGTACCCGTTTGTCACAGATGGATTTACTGTTTGGTCTGATGACATGTCCCAGAAACTTTATTTCCTGTTTCACAAACTGCAATTTCGAAAGACTGACTTTGTGTCCCTCCTGCTCTAAGTGCTTCAAGAGAGACACAGAGTCCGTCACACACGTAGCTTCATCACATGCACAGATCAACAAATCATCCACATATTGCAACAAAGCCGTTCCGGCTGTCAGTGTTAGGGGTTCAAGGGTTCTTCGAAGCGCTTCATTATAGATCGTTGGGGATTCAGTGTACCCCTGGCACAACCGTGTGAACGTATAACCCTTATTGTCAAAATCAAATGCAAACCAAAACTGACTCTTCTGGTCCACTGGCACGCTAAAGAAAGCATTAGCCAAATCCCCCACAGTGAAATACATTGCATTTTGTGGAATTTGTGACAAAATTGTGTAAGGGTTTGATACACGTGCCGCCCTAGCAATGACAGCTGAATTTACGGCCTGAAGATCTTGCACAAATCGCCACTCAGTTGTTGAATTCTTATCTCTTATTTTCTTCACAGGGAAGATTGGAGTGCGAACTGGAGAATCATGACATGGTATAATTATGCTCTCCTTCAACAAGGAGTCAAAAACTGGCATAATACCCTGCAATGCCTCCTCTTTTAGGGGGCATTGCGCTTGACACGGTCTGTAATCAGGTTTTGGTTTGACTATAACTGGTTCACATCCTTTGATTAAACCCACATCATATTTGAGTTTAACCCATAACCTAGGAAGTACTTCTGTCAGAGCCCCCTCCTATGTTTCTCCACCGCACTCTCCACAATAGCACCGTTCTCTGTACCTCGAACTCAAAATCACATTTTGACATAAATGCTCCTATACTTATGCTGTGTTTCACTCCTGTACTAATCTGTTGCTTTTATGCATTCTCTCACAAAGGGGCCCAAATCTGCTCACAGCTGCTCTTTGGCCTTGATCACTGATTAGGGTGCCTCAGTGTTCCCTGCTATCAAAATAGTACTGCATTTGTTTTTTTCTGTCAGGCAAGCTGAGAGCACACACATTTTCTGCCCAGTAAATCTTATCAAATTTCACACTCTCATTTTCTGCCCAGTTAAACCACCCCTCCTCAGATTATGGTTCACGTTCAATTACGACATGCCGTTCAGTGACGTGCAATGCAATTGGTCAGGCGTCATATTTTCTGTGTTAAATGACATTGTGCAAAAATGATCTTGAAATTGGCCAAAGATCGAACAATCATCATTTTTCACACGCCATTCATAAGCCCACTGCGGGTCAAATTTAGAACAACATATTTGTGGTTCTTCCTCAATGCTAATGCCAAAGGAAGTAAGGGTCAAATTTAATTCACACATTAAATCCCTGGCCATTAGAGGTACCGGACAAGCTGGTGAACACAAAAAACGCATGTTTAAATGTTCTCCCCTTCTCCTTTGACTCATACTCTAAGGGCACTGTGAATTTTTCAGAAATCAAATGGCCCTAGGCCAAAGTGCTCTTTATGCACTGAACCTGTCAATTTTGGGACACATGGCAAGTCACATGGTCGTATCGTAGAATGGCCAGCCCCACATGGCTCTTCCAAGTCTTAAAAATGATTACTGTGCAGCACAGTTGCGTCCCATCTGATATTGGTGCACCTCTAGTTACATAGCCAAGTGGAAAGACATAGAAACACATATACAAGATCTTCAAGTTCAGTCACTTATAGGGGAGAGTAAAATCCATGGATATATTAAAGACAAACTGGACCCAATAACAACATTCTCATTGAAGGTATGGCATTCTATTGTTAAACAATTCAAATTGGAGAAAGAAATTGGAATACTTAGGTGGATTACTCATGATGAGGAGTTTAAGCCAGGAAGGGATCACCCAATATTTCAACAGTGGAGGGATAGGGGAATAACAGCATTGTGCTGTGTAATTACAGAGGGTGAAATTAGAAGTTTCCAGGACTTAAAGGAGAACTTTGGAATAAGAAATCAGGATCTATTTAGATACTTCCAGTTAAGGGATTACTACAACAAAAAAAGGAAAGTTAAAGTAAATGATATCCATCCCCTTACTAAAATGCTGATGGATGCCTATGAGCATACACTACTCAGAATAATTTTTTATTTGTATGAAGTGTTGATGAGTAGCGGCCCCTCCTCTACATTATATATAAAATTGAAATGGGATAAAGAACCAGTTCACAAATATGGAGGGAGTTTTGCTGGAAGTGCCTTGTCCGCTTCTTTATAACACCTAAGATCAGAAACAAACAAGTCTCCGGACAACAAGCTTGCTGGAGGCAGTGTGGACAGTTAGAAGCGGATCACACACACATTTTTTGGAGCTGTGAGAAAATTCAGTCTTTTTGGGACGATGTGCAGGTGGTTATGGCGGAAGTGTTTGGATTTAAAATACCTAGAACCTCTATGTTTCTACTAATGGGAAATATTAAAGGCATAGTCCCTAAAAGTGATCAATACTTATGTAAGATCCTTCTTGCGGCTTGCAAAAAAACTATAACTAGGAATTGGCTTAAAGATACAACTTTGAAGTGTAAACAATGGTTTGGAATTATTGAAGAAATCATGGATATGGAAGAACTTACTTATATTTTAAAGATGAAAAAAGGTGCTTTTAAAAGGGACTGGGAAAAGTGGTTGATATATAAAGAATGTAAAGACATCTTTAACTAAGTAAACAGTAATGGCTATTAGAATGGTCCTCACCAGTTTGGCTTTGTTGTTCAGTGTTTCTTTTTCTTTCCTTCTTTCTTTCTTTTATTTATTTATTTTTTATAGGGGGGTTAGTGCATACATATAATTTTAGGAATGCAGGTAAACGATGATTTATATTTGAGAATATGCGTGGATATTGTAACAGCCCCGGGGCCGTATAAAGTTGTATAAGTATAAAGCTGTCTATGCCATGTAACATACATCTACGATGTATTTAAGCATAATCTCCTTCCTTCTGTTAATATTGTTTTTGCTTTAATTGTTCATCCTGTAAATCAAAAATTAAAAATAAAAGTGATAAAAAAAAAAGAATGGCGTGTGGGGGGGTAAAGAAATGTTCACTTCCCTGTCTTGTAGCAGCTGCTGATCGCCCTGTCTCCAGCCTCCACCTTCGCTGCTCTCCTCCTTTCTTCCCCGGACAGTCTGTAGCCCAATGTCCCTCCTGCTTACACAGCCTGCATCTCTTGCATTCTCTGAATTCATGGTCGTCAGTCTTACACAAGCCGCAACTCCATCTTCGCTGGTTTCCGTAGCCTTTCTTCCTGTCAGGTCACTTCTGCTGTGGTTTCGATGTGCTGACATTAGATGCCAGCTGAAGATGTCTCTCTCCCTTCGCCTTGACTTTGTCTTTCTTTGTCAGCAGCTGTTGCTCTGCATGTACCGTGTGTGCCAGGGTGGAGGTCAATCACTCTTCCATTCAATGTAACTTGCTTTCACTGCTTGTGCGATCTCAGGTCTCAGGAAAAAGTTAATTCAGGTCTCCTCCACTGTCAGAGTCGGGCGCTTGTGGTGCTTGTCTTCTGGGCGGAGAGCAGTCGAGGTCAGGGTTCAGCTTCAGGGCTTTCAGCTCTGCCACGGGATAGTGATGATTATATGCCGGCGGTGCCAGCACAATCGTCGTTGCATGTGGGAAAACACAAACATACTTTTCAAAAGTATAAATAAATACAAATGTTCTGGTGGTGCTGACACACAAACAGATCTTTCACACATTTTATTTTACATTCCACATTTTCAACCCTACATGCTAATTCTTTCTGCATTTGCTTTTGTTCTCTTCTATCTGCTTCCTTAAAGCAACAGCCCACTGTCTGTTCACATTCTTACACACATGTTGAACGCAGCCACAACTCTGTTTCGTGCGCTGCCCTGTCCCACTGATTCTCGCACCACTCTCAGTGCTCAGTGTTCCCTCCCCTGGGGAAATCATGGTATTTGATCAGTTTCTCTATGTCCTGCATACATTCTCCTATAGTTTTTTCTCATTTGACAGAAAACCGGTGTATCAAATTCAGCAATCTAACTTTGAGATTTCCCCATACTGGCTGTTTCTGTTTCTCTGTGGGTTACTGTTCGACGCACGACGCACGTCTTATCATCTGTCGGACGTCTCCAACAGATCTGATTTTTAACCCAAGACTCAGCTAAGGGTGCACTCCCTAGTGCTTTGTTAATTACAATTTACTCAAAATCTTCATTTCAGCTAACCTAATTAAACAATTTCTGCGAGAACTCAGTCTCCGTTAGAAAACCTCTTGACCTATCAGGTCTCAGTCTTTGTTCGAGAACCTCTTGCACTCGGACCACACAAAAAACAGTCTCAGCCAATATGGTTCGCTCACTTTCATACCAAAAGAAAATAATTTAGTCGTCCCTTACCAGAGATATTTGGGTTGCCATGGGTTCGTTTTCATTTGATTCCAGTGGAGTTTCTCCTGGCCCTGGTGCGGTCGGCCCCTCTCTCTTAAGCTTACGAGGTAGAGCTGGAACTTCAGTCCAGGTGGCCAAACACCATCCGCACTCAGATCCAGACGGCACTTCCAAGGAATCCCACTATTCTGAAACCAAATTGTTGTGGCAAAAAATTATCAACCAACCATTATCACTGCGTAAGAGACACTCTGACTCAAACAGTCTTTTAAAAAAATTGTATTCTTGCAAGAAGGACCCGGTCATTACACAGGAGTTAATCTGTGCCGTGAGTGGGACCCAGAGGGGAGGGCTGACTTGTATTTTATACTCTTTTATCCCAAGGTTTCTCAACAAAAGCAGATCCTCCCTTCTGCATCCCTCAGACACAGAGGCATTCCCCTGCAATGATTATCACTGATCAATGAGTAGCAAAATTTCTACAACATAGTCAACCTTAGCAGCAGAAACACAAGAGAACAAAGAGGAAAGAAGAGATTGACGGTCTTGCTAGAATATAATTTAAATCAGACTGGAGAAGCTTGAGTAGATCAACATAATACTGAAAATATTGAAACTGTTTCTAAGGATCTAAGGCTGCCAGATCAACATGACATCTCAGGACAAGCAGATGGTCTTGCGACTGGATGCCGAATCGGTCCGGGCGCTAAAAGACGGCATAAATTTTCAGAAAAACCCAGAGGATGGTAAATGTTACATCATTTATAGAGACAAAGACAAACTTCGGGCCTGCAAGAACCAGTGCAAGCACCAGGGCGGACTCTTCATTAAAGACATTGAGGATATAGATGGCAGGTCAGTGAATTTAGGCTAATGTGATAAGCAAATAACACATTTACTTGCTATTTTACAAAATATTTTTTTTAATCTTCATTGCATGCTTAACAGTATGTCTGTGAGCATGCACAAAGTAGTCTGAATTTCCCAGGGAACACATTCACTGATAAAATGGATAACTAAGTTGATTTTGGATAAAAGTGCTTGTCAAATGCATCTAGCTAAATGAGTGGACTAACAACCAGAACCAGTATGCAACGTGTACGGTTCAGTATGCAAGTACACTGTATTGTGTACTTCAAAGTGCAATTGGCATTGTATTGTCCAATGTATAATGTATAGTTGAATACGATTTAAATACACTATACAATGATTACGGCAATAATAGTGCACATTCTTTAGTTAAATGCATTGTAAAAATGTTTCAGCACACAAACTTAGCACAGAAATGTATTACACTTATTGCAAGTCATGCAGAATTTGTACACTTGTATCGTATTTGTGTTTTTGTAACAGAACGGTGCGCTGTACCAAACACTACTGGAAACTTAATGTGGCCTCAATGGAGTATGTGAACCCTCCTGACAGTTTCATGCAAGATGAACTTGGTAGGATCAAATGTAACTACAGCACACAACTGCTGGTAGCTTGTAGGACCAAAAAAGAACGTGGCACATTCAATGTACTTTTATGGCACATAACCACAACACAAAACAACAGGGACAAAATGGTTGTTCTTTTGATTATTAACTGACTCAAACTGGGCAAGTTAATAGACTCCTGGTAGAGTACATTTTCATTAAGATTTCATTTTTTTAGATACCCACTGAAAAGCCAAAACATTATGACCACTCACAAGTGAAGCAAATAACGTTGATCATCTCCTAACATGGGTAGATTAGATGCTAAGGTCTGGGTAGATTAGATGCAAAGCGAATTGTCAATGTGTTGATTGTGGGAGAAATGTGCAGGAGTAAAGACCCGAGCGACTTTGACAAGGGCAAAATAGTTTTGGCCTGACGACTGGGTCAGAGCATCTCTGAAGCGGCAATGCTTGTGGGGTGCTTTCGGTAAGCAGTGGTGAGTACCTACTGACAGTGGTCAGAGGGGGGGACAAACCACAAATTGGCGACAGGGTGTTGGGCACCCAAGGCTAATCGATGCACGAGGGCAACGAAGGCTATCCTGTCTGATTTGAACTGACAGAAGGTCTACACACCCTGTGTGTATGGGGCTGCGTAGCGGCAGACCGGTCAGAGTCCCCAAGATGACCCCTGTCCACCATTGAAAGCGTCTACAATGCATCAGAACTGGACCTTGGAGCAGTGGAAGAAAGTCACCTGGTCCGTTGAGGCCATGTATATGTGTGCCATTTACCTGGTGAAGTGATGACACCGGGATGCACTGTGGGAAGATGACAAGCCAGGGATGTCAATTTGACAAGTACCACCTACCTAAACATCGTTGCACGCCAGGTACACCCCTTCTTGGCAATGGTATACCTTGATGGCAGTGGCCTCTTTCAGCAGGATAATGCGCCCTGCCACACTGCACACATTGTTCGGGAATGGTTTGAGGAACATGATGAAGAGATAATAATGTTGACTTGGCCTCCAAATTCCCCAGATCTCAATCCGGTTGAGCATCTTTAGGATGTGCTGGACCAACAAGTCCAATACTGAATGTTCTCTCAAGCGCAGGTTAAACTATCAAACAGTCATGACATCTGAAACATTCGTGAATGGAATTGGTTACTAACGTTTTTTCGTCCAATAGTCCAATTTTAACTGCCCCATCTTTCAATAATTGTTCCTTTGCAAAGCTTGAATCATGTTGTGACTGGTTCACAAGCAATCCTGATATGAGCCGAGAAAAACATACAGTCCACATTGAAATATTCTTAAAACGCAACCGTATCTACGGTGACGTTGGGTGCTTCAACAGGCCAAAGTAGGGATGCTGGTCTTCTCCAGAGTGACATCTCAAATATTCCCGGTTTGTGTTTCTCCCAGTCAGTGGCAGCATGAGACATGTTTGCACTTATACCACTCTTAAAATGCGGCGCACATCACCAGTGTTGCGTGGAAATGCATCAATATGACTAAAGACGTCCATCTAGTACATGTTTACAAAAGACCAGAGATGGGACCAAGTCACACATGTGCAAGTCTCAAGTAAGTCTCAAGTCTTAACCTTCAAGTCTCAAGTAAGTCCCAAGTATTTTTTTCTTGGGCAAGTCAAGTCAAGTCAAGTCACAGGCTATGCCAAGTCAAGTCCAGGTCAAGTCACAGGCTATGTCAAGTCAAGTCCAAGTCAAGTCACAGGCTATGTCAAGTCAAGTCCAAGTCAAGTCACAGGCTATGTCAAGTCAAGTCCAAGTCAAGTCACAGGCTATGTCAAGTCAAGTCACCTTTGTAATTTTTAAAAATTGTAATTTTACCTGCAGAATCTGATCATAATAACATTAAACTTTGTTACATTTCTCCTCTCTCTCTCACACACTCTCTCTCTCTCTCTCCCACTCTCTCACACCCACACTCACTCACTCACTCACTCACTCACTCACTCACTCACTCACTCTCGCGCTCTCACACACACACAGAGTATATCCATTAGTCATTACCTCTTTTACAAGGTATTGCACCTTGAGGTACCAGCGTGCGTGAACGTCATGGCAACGTACAAAACAAAGTAGGCCTACCTCGCGCGGGAAACACTTAACGTAAATGCGCGTAACTAACGTAAATCAAGCATGCTAGTATGCAGCATAAGCCACAAAGTGTTGGCGAAATAAAAAATTAATGGACAGATTTTTTTTTCCCAGAAAACTTCTTGCACAAAATAAATTCAAGCACTTTCAAGGACCTGTATCTATGTATGTTTATTTTCAAGAACTTTCCAGGGCCTTGAATTTTATTTTTCAAATTCACAAACTTTCAAGGATTTCAAGGACCCGTGGGAATCCTGCTATTATTACATTAGCTAACTACCAACTAACCAGATAAAATTAACAAATTGACAAGCACTTACTGGGCAGAATGGCTCTTCAAATGTCAGACGAAATTGGAGGTTGTCGTCTGGCTGTCCGCGATCTTAACGTTGCATGTCTTGCAAAGCGCTGTTCGTCTTTTGCCATCTTGATAATAATTTTTGAAGCCGAAAGCGATGACCCTCGGTAACGTTACCCCTCCGGCTGACATGTTGATGTGTTATCTGATCTAAGTGGGCGTGGTGTGCGTAAGGTACGAGAGGTCATGGCTGATGATAGCCTATAGTGTCGTGATCCAGTCATGACAAAACTATTCTCAGCCTGCGCTCCAGCTGGATCAACTTTATTTTTTAAAATAATGTACATATTTTATATTCAAATTGAAAACTTGATGTGATTAACACTCAAGTCATTCAAGTCTTCGTGTCTCAAGTCAAGTCAAGTCCCGAGTCTTTAACTTCCAAGTCCGAGTCAAGTCTCAAGTATTTTATTTTTTGTCAAGTCAAGTCACCAAGTCACAAGTCCCCATGTCTGCAAAAGACCAACTATTAAAATAGCACAAATGGGTGCAGTCCAGGACACCTTCAAAACAGCACAAGGGGGTGTCCTTTTTAGAGTTATAACTTGATATCGCGTCTTTTAAAAGCGGCGCGAGAGGCATGATAGCGTTGAAAACCGCGTGTTTTTATGTAAAAAGCGTTTAAATCCAGATGGGCATCCTGAGAAATTCGACTATGAATGAATGTCCCATGACAGTCCCATCTCTCTCCTCTTCACCTCTGTGATTGACTGAGCACCAGTTGGCATTGATGTCTTGCTGAGGAGGCATTCAAATGCAGATGTATTGAGTCCTTATGACATCACAAGTTCAGAACATTCCAAACAAGCTGTATTGGCAGTTTGGTTTAAATAAATGCCCCTGTTCTATTAAGGAGACAGTTTTAAGTTCTTTATAGTACAATGACCTCTTACATGTCAACGCTGAGGTTAATTTATATATTCTGATTTACAACTACATATTCAGGAATTATACATATACTTTCGGTATATATAAATGCCTTTTATAATGGATTTCTAGCAATATATTCACTTTTACAATTACACTCATAATTTTAAATATGCATATAAGATTTATGAATATAAATTCATACATAAATTCTAACGTATTTTGTTTGAATGTGTGTAGAGGCAGTGTTAGCAGATGCAGATGGTAGTTTAGAGTTGGTTTAGTTGGTTGAATCCTCCAGATCCTTGGAACGTGGACCCCAGAGAAGCGCAAGCCCTACAAGCCGGCGAGATCACGGTAACATTTAACTTTCAACACTGACTGCACACACTGGGTTGAAAAGTGACAGAAGTGATTTCTTTAAAATCACAGGTATTTCAGGTCATTTCCCCACGCTTGAAAACCCATCAACAATGAAAATGAAAACCAACTACTTTTGGAGGGGGGGCCCTTGGAGATAATTGTCCCCGGGGCCTTTGCAAGTCATAATCCGTCCCTGTTTATAGACGTTAACATGAGACTTTACCTTATTAACCTAGTCTATGCAAGATAATATCAAATATTTCTGCTCCTGTCATGAATTTATTAAATTGTTTTGCTGAAACAGGTGGGTAAATACATTTGATGTGCATCTTTTGTTGTGTTTCAGTTGAAGTACATTACGCATGCGTGCATGGAGCTTAAAGCTGGGAATAAGCAGATGATGTTTGACCCGTGGCTAACAGGTCCGGCGTTTGCCAGAGGATGGTGGCTTTTACACGAGCCTCCGACTGATGCGATGGAAAGACTCTGTCAGGCTGATCTCATTTACATCAGCCACATGCACTCCGATCATCTCAGGTTTGTTTCTCATTCACACACACGCTTCTGCTAGGCTAAACTCTCCTCAGCAGGTGGTTTTGGTCATAGCACCCCTGGTGGTGATTTTAGGAAAAGTTGTGTTACTCCGGTGAATATTTCTCAGGGAAGCTTTATTTTTGAAAGTCAATTTATCTTAACTCTTTCAGACTCTGTATCCATTCAAATGGGAGGGAAATCTGGCCCAAAAGTTGTTGAGCGGGGAGTGCGGGGGGTTGGTGTTGAGGTGTCCCTGTCCTTTTCTGTCGTGACGCCATTTTGTGGCCTGTTCTGCATTACGCGGCGGCCCATTTCAGCTTTTCACATCCCATTCACAGTGATAGTAAAGGGTTAAACCACAATGGAATCATGTGACAAAACAACATGGCGCTGACCACAGCGGAGTTCGTCTTTGGGAGAAACGGCAACAAAACTACATCCTAAATAAGTTTTCACATTGAAATCTAAAAGAGTCTAAAGATTAGAGTCTCTAGATTCATCAGATATGCCAGTTTATTTATTTTTTTCAATTTATCACGAAAAGCCATGCTGCTAAACACAATGTGCGCTAATGTGCACTGTAGCGCAATTTGTCCTTAGAATTCCTATATTTACTGTACATTCTCACATAGAATCAATGGATGCATCCAAAAACTGGAAAATGTGTCTTTCAGAGGCTTTATATGGCGTTAGGATGAAAATAAGATGCATTTCAAACTGTTCTGAGACCAGTGCAGACAGACAGAACACTGGAGGTTAAGTCATTCACTAAATAGGGAGCAAGGGAGCATCCTATAGCTCTCCTATAACTGTTCTGAGACCAGTGCAGACAGACAGCATACTGGAGGTTAAGTCATTCACTAAATAGGGAGCAAGGGAGCATCCTATAGCTCTCCTATAACTGTTCTGAGACCAGTGCAGACAGACAGCACACTGGAGGTTAAGTCATGCACTAAATAGGGAGCAAGGGAGCATCCTATAGCTCTCCTATAACTGTTCTGAGACCAGTGCAGACAGACAGCACACTGGAGGTTAAGTCATTCACTAAATAGGGAGCAAGGGAGCATCCTATAGCTCTCCTATAACTGTTCTGAGACCAGTGCAGACAGACAGCACACTGGAGGTTAAGTCATTCCCTAAATAGGGAGCAAGGGAGCCTCCTATAGCTCTCCTATAACTTTTCTGAGACCAGTGCAGACAGACAGCACACTGGAGGTTAAGTCATTCACTAAATAGGGAGCAAGGGAGCATCCTATAGCTCTCCTATAACTGTTCTGAGACCAGTGCAGACAGACAGCACACTGGAGGTTAAGTCATTCACTAAATAGGGAGCAAGGGAGCATCCTATAGCTCTCCTATAACTGTTCTGAGACCAGTGCAGACAGACAGCACACTGGAGGTTAAGTCATTCACTACATAGGGAGCAAGGGAGCATCCTATAGCTCTCTATGCAGTTAAGTGCGTTCACTCCTAAAATCTGATAAAATCTGGTTGGCTGTGATTGGATGATGCTGGGCATTACTTTGAATCTGAATTAATTATGCACATTTCTGATTAATATCTCTAAAATCAAAAATGGAAATGCAAAATGCACACAGCACTTATGCTCTGGTCTCAGGAGATTAAACCTTATAGTTAGTGAGACTAGTGTCCTTGTGACAACTAGCCCCCGTCTCCCTTTTAGAAGCAGCTTCTGTGCAGCGTAAATATGGTGTTACATTTCTACAGTCTTTCGTTTGGCACAACGCATAAACATCCTTTAAAATCTAACATAACATCTCTCTTTTATCAGCTACCCCACATTGAAACTTGTCTCCAAAAAGCGGCCTGATATTCCCATTTACGTTGGAGACACCTCACGGCCGGTGTTCTGGTAAGAAAAGCCTTTAGGGTACTGAATCTCTTCTGAGTTTGTTGCCAAGCAGGCACGACTGGAAAAACAGATTGTGTTGCAATTATCCGGCAGGTATTTGGGGAAAAGTGGTGTGAAATTAACAAACATCAACGTCGTGCCTTTTGGGGTATGGCAGAATGTAAGTGACTCACCTTGGTTTTTTCTCTTGGATAATTTTCATACACACACATCATATTCTTTACAATATTTTTGAGTGTTTTGCTTTATAAATTTTTTTATCTTTTTCAAGGTCAATGAAAACCTGAGATTTATGATTCTAATGGACGTTGTTCACCCTGAGATGGATACCTGCTTAATCGTGGAATATAAAGGTATTTAATCGAACTCTTCTCCTTTAAGACTCTGATGTTTTGCCTGAAAAACAAATAACAAATCTCATATTTCAATCTCAATGAATTCAATCTTATCTTAATCCTGTACATGCAGTTCAAACATCCGTTTGTTGACAGGCTTACAGTTTATATGTCATTAACTAGTTGTCTAAGCGTGTTTTATACAAATGAAAGTAGAGAAGATAAACACGAGGCCACGTGCAACTGATTAAATAATGTGCATCGATCTTGTCTGCTGTTAATAGAAAGAGGTTTGGGAAAGTAGAGCGTTGTTTTTTATTATAATACACTTGAGAATAAATGCTGTTAGGTCATTGACATCAAACCTGGTGCCAAATGAAATGAAAGTAAATCATGTCCTAAATCAGCGTTTCTCAACGGGGGCGGTACCGCCCCCTAGGGGGCGTTTGGACAGCGTTGGGGGGCGGTGAGAACGAGGCAGCAGAGAGGGGGGCGCTCAGGCACAAATGGGGGGCGTTACTCAGAGGTACTCAACAGGCGGCCTGCGCAAAAATCTTTTCAGCTCTTCTCCTTAGCCTATGTCTTCGTCTTGCTCGGATTACTGCTGCCACTTCACCAGGAGGATATGCCAGGAGAGCCGCTTCCTAAGTTACACATGCTTTTAAGAAGCGGAGAATTTTCAGCGCAAAATAGAGGCGCGCTTTCACCGGCTTTTTCTGTACATAACGCGGAATACATAATTAGGCGCAGTTTACGCTTCCCCTCCCATCTATTTATGTGACACTCCCACTTTCCCCTTGTCCATCCCATGAATGCATATGCATGACACGAAAAGCGCATTTTGCCATTTTAAATTGCGACAGGCAATCTGCGCTTTCATCTCGGTGCGTCACGTTCGTACAAACCTCGCCATGGTTTTATGCGCACTTTGCGAAACAAATACGCCTGAAGTGGGCGCAAAAGCGTTAGTACATCTGGCCCTGAGAATTTTAATTGTAATGTGATGATCGGGTGCGGATATCTAATCGGAGAAAATCATTGGTGATGGTGAGTTTGTTTTTAACAGCTGATTCGGGTGACGTTAGAGCTGATCCGCGCATCTCTACTCTGCAATGTGTAATTGGCCGATGGGAATAATAAAGTCATAATAATATAAATATTGATTTTATATTATTTGTCTTTTTGCAGTTATTCACCTAGTATATTAATATTAACTTAAGTTCTCTCCCTCGTGTCCCGCAAAATCAGGTCTGCTGACCTGCAACAGAGCAATAGCCAGGTGGTCACCCTACGTTACTCACTGTTATTCATCACAACGTTTAAGCCTCTGACAACTCATACAATGTTCATTTGAATGTAAAATAAAATTATGTCTGTGCAAATTAATGAATTCATATTTAAATGTTGCTAATAACCCACTCGGCTAGTTACCGGCAAATGATCTCCATAGCAACGCCTAAAACAAATGCCGCAGCTGTCAGAGTGGTAGAAATGACCGTTTGTAGGCTATTCAAATTTGAAGCCTAGTATATATCGCCTAATTGAGTGCGCGAACGACCGCTGCTTTTTCATTGGCCATTTAGGTTAGTTACGTTATTGTTCACGTGATTGGTTCATCTTAAAAAAAATTTTGTGTGAGCCTGAATTTGTTTGAATTTCTAAATACATTTGAAATACCTTTCAAACAATCCATGTGTTTTTGCATTTTTTTCCAAACACAATATTACTCAACTTGAGGCTTTTACATGTAGTTTAAATACAATAAGAAACTTCTGTTTCAGTTTTTTTTTTTTTTTTACCAAAAACTCAGGCTTCAGGTATCTGTTTGGCTGTAATTGTATTTGCTGTAAGTAGTTTATTTTCTTAGGGGGCGTTAAGAGGATCATGAAGAGGTCAGGGGGGCGTTTGTTCAAAAAAGGTTGAGAACCACTGTCCTAAATCAAATACCTTGAACCCTCTTCCAAGGTCACATGATCTTGAATACAGTCGACTGCACTAAACCAAACAACGGACGTCTGCCGCATGGTGTTGACCTTATGATGAGCGACTTCGCAGGTGGCGCATCTGGATTTCCAATGACATTTCATGGGGGCAAATACACAGGTGTGATTGTTTGAAAACGTAGATTATGGGGAATAAAGTGCGAGAGACAAACAAGTTCCAAAGTCTGAGACAACATTGAAAATTTGGGATTTTTTTTCATTTAACCCTTGTGCATCAATTAAAAAAAGTTACACATAGGTTCATTATGGACAAAAATGGCCATGTCCAAAAACTGTCATAAAAATATTATAGATTTATATTTTTTTTTTCACTTTCACTGACATAATTTTTTTAACCAGCATCAGCTCTAATCATAATGACCAAACATTCATTCATTTTTAGAATTTTAACCCTTTAAACGCTGGTTTGTTTACATAATGCCACTGTTTTTTTTTTAGGAAAAAATGAAAAATAGTAATTATTTTCAATTTAATAGATGCTAAGCAGAATTTTTTTCTTTGATTATTAGAGCCTCGGATATGTCAGTGATTAACAACAACATTCATTTTGATGCTTTCATATTTTTTATGCAGTATCAGATTTTAAAAAAGCTACCACTCAGGTCCATAATGGACAAAAATGGCCATGTCAAAAAGTGTCATAAAAATATTATAGAATAATATTTTTTTCTACTTTCACTGACTTATATTTTAACAGGCATCAGTTCTAATCATAATTACCAAACATTCATTTATTTTCAGAATTTTAACACTTTAAACGCCGGTTTGTTTACATAATGCCACTGTTGTTTTTTATAAAAAATATAATATATAAAAAATCGCAGTTTTAATGGGTTTCAATGTGCCATTTTTGTCCAAAACGACGCTAAGAGGGAGTATTTTGTGTAACTAGTGCAAAAAATATTTTTTTAAAGAAAATAGGGTGAAATATTAAAATTCCAATAAAAATTCACACCTGTGGAAAATGTTATGCAGTTAGCATTAACACAGACAAAGTTATCAAAAAAACAAAACTGAAAAAGCCAAAAATGTCCACAAGGATGCACAAGGGTTAAGACAATTTTCAGAGCATGAGGTAAAATGAAAAACATGTAATTCTACATTATTTCTACATCACTAATCTAAGTGCATCATGATCGCATGCCAAATCGACATGCTGCTTCTGAATGTTCATCCACCATTCTGCCAATAGAAATCTGGTAACCTTGCCCCGTGGGGCTATTGAGCAACCTCCGAGACACTGGTTCGGTGGGAAGCAGGAAGCAAAGTTATGCACATAAACAATGGCGAGCGCACCTCAGAGGCAGGGAAGGATTACCGACTGGGGCCCTTGGCTGCCCGGGGGTGCCCTGTGCTTTAAGATCTAGTTTGCAGTAATCTGTTTTTCAGACGTTTTTGTTTAAGAATGTTTGTATATCTAGGGGCCTGGGTAGCTCAGCGAATATTGACGCTGACTATCACCCCTGGAGTCTCCAGTTCGCATCCATGGCATGCTGAGTGACTCCAGTCAGATCTCCTAAGCAACCAAATTGGCCCGGTTGCTAGGGAGGGTAGAGTCACATGGGGTAACCTCCTCGTGGTGGTGATTAGTGGTTCTCGCTCTCAATGGGGCGTGTGGTGAGTTGTGTGTGGATCGTGGAGAGTAGCATGAGCCTCCACATGCTGTGAGTCTCCGCGGTGTCATGCACAATGAGTCACGTGATAAGATGCGCGGATTGACGGTCTCAGAAGCGTACGAACTGAGATTCGTCCTCTGCCACTCGGATTGAGGTGAGTCACTACACCACCACGAGGACCTACTAAGTAGTGGGAATTGGGCGTTCCAATTTGGGAGCAATGCCAGAAACTACCTTCAAGCCAGTTTCAGTGCATGCTGTCATAAAAGCAAAAGGGGGACATACCAAATACTAAGAAATATCTTAATATACGTAAACCTATCCCACTTTTCACTTTAATTATATTAAAGTATATTAATAATTTGCATGAACATTTTGGTATTAAATCAGACAAACATTTTCACTAGTGGACTCTGGACTTTTGGACCCGACTTACTTTTGCTTTGTCTCATTGTACAAAATACATATTAAAGCACACGTCTGTCTGCAATCATGATTCTAATGTGGGGGTTTTTCCGTGGACAGAAAGCTGGAAGGCAGATTTCATTAAGAATGAGAGGAAGAAACTGTTAAACTACAAGACACTGCTGGTGAAGTCCTTACAGCCCAAGATATACTGTCCATTCGCTGGCTACTTCACCGAAGCTCACCCTTCAGACAGGTCTATTTAAAATCTTTACTATGAGAAATTCATCCTAATGTTTAGCTCAAGTATGCCATATCACATTATTTGATAGAGGTGGACCGATTTTTTCCAAATCCAGGTTAAAAATTTACGAAGATGTAACAGGAATATTTGAACGTGACTAATAGGTACATAAAGGAGACAAACATCAAGAACAACCCAGCAGACCTGAACGCATCTATAAGGAAGAGCTGCCCAAATACCTTAACCTGGACTCCTTTACCTGGTTCTGTGCTGGATTTGGCACTTGCTCTGGCTGACAAGTCCAACAGGTCTGTTCAGACGGCTAATAATTAGCATTAGCATGTAGCATGAGTGTACTAATGTAAGTAGAGAACACTGGTATGTAGCATGTGCATTTGTTGTCTAGCACAAATATGTTCGGGTATTTGAAGCATGCATGTATTGGTATGTAGCATGCAGGGCTGGACTGGGAAGAGAAATCGGCCCGGGATTTTAAATAGCAACTGGCCCAAAATTTGAGCCAAGAGTTGTTGGGGGGTGTTCGCTGTCTGCATATTGCGGCGCCGTTTTGTGGTCCGTTCTGCATAATGCGGCAGCTCATTTATGCTTATCGCGGCCATTCGGCCCGTTTCCACCGGACCCTTCGGTTCTTCCGATGGCCAGTCCTCCCCTGATCAGCCCCAAAGTACGTCAGCCCACCGGGAAAATGCCCGGTATGCCAGATTACCAGTCCAGCCCTGGTAGCATGCGAGCATGTTTATGTAGCATGTGTCTATTAGCATGTAGCATGATAGAATAATTCTGCTTTGAAGTTGACTTGAATGGATGATTTACACAGAAATTGCACCTAATGCATATTTTCTGCTCATAATTTTGCACAAAAGCACTTTTACATTAATATATATATTATTTTTTTTTCACTTGTAATTGGAGGTAGCGTTAGTTAGCATAATGTCGATCAGTTCTTGTTACTTTCTGCTATTATTTCCATCTATAATTTTGTAAACATGATTTTCCTTTCTGGTTTTAATACCACAATCGTAGGAATGCCATCACTGAACCGCCAAATGGTTCAAAGATCTATAAGGACAGTTGGGACTTTGACTTGTATTTGGATGAGCTGAATGCTGCTATTTCAGCTGATATCTTTAAATACAAAAGCTGGATCCAGTATTATTATAACTGGGCGGGATTTAAAGGCTACGATCTGGTCATTCGGGTAAATAATGTTTTATTAACCAAACTGGTGGTGGACCTGACAAATACAGCTGCTGTTAGCAGAAGCAAACACATTGTTAACATATATACTGACGAATGTTTTCTCATCAGGTAATTGAGACCGATGATGATTTCAAGCCATTGGATGGTGGTTACGATTACCTTGTGGACTTTATGGATCTTTCCATCCCAGATAAAAGACCGGATAGAGATCACTCATATGAGGAGGTAACTGAGAAAAATATCCTTGACCTTTAGCCTGAAAATGCTCCTAATCTCAATGGCAGTGAATAACTCGATTTTTTAGACCTTCCTTCTTAACAAGCCGGATCATTCATATCTGTAGCACAAACAGCACAGGACGAGTTACATGCCAATGTTTGTACTTTTGTTTCTTCTCCCCTTTTCTCTCCAATTTGGCATGCCCAATTCACAATGTGCTCTAAGTCCTCATGGTGGCATAGTGACTCGCCTCAATCCGGGGGGTGGATGGCGAATCTTTTGTCGTCCATTAAAACTTTATGTTGACTGTTCAGCCTGTTCCCGCCTCCTCCTTGCTCATCCTTACACTGTTACACTAATACACCAATAAAACTCCACAAATAAATAAAATGTGTGTGTGCGTGCGTGCGTGTGTGTGTGCGTGCTAGATTAAGAACAGAGTGGGGGTGATGAGACACGTGGTTCTGAACGGGCGGTTATGGGACGATCTGTACATCGGCTTCAATAACAAAATGAGTCGAGATCCTGATGTTTACCACCACAAGTAAGATGCACACAAATACATACAAACCAAACAAACATATGGCATCAGAATTATATCAACAGATGTATATAACACAATGGAGTAGCATTCAATTAAACTATGTCATGATTGTAACACAATATAATAAACATCTGGGGATCGTGTTATCTGGACATGTACGTGTGCAAGTGAATCATTTTAATTGCCTTTTCAGCAGATTAATTTAATGTTAATTGCAAAGGAGCAAAGAATAGTCATTTTGCCCCACCGAGAGCGAGAACCACATCGAGGAGGTTACCCCATGTAACTCTACCCAACTGGGCCAATTTGGTTGCTTAGGACACCTGACTGGAGTCACTCAGCATGCCCTGGATTCAAACTCGTGACTCCAGGGTCTTAATCAGCATCTTTACTAGCTGAGCTACCCAGGCCCCGTTTAAAATCAATTTGAATGGTTTTACAGGGTAACGTTGCCCATGTTAACGTTTGGACATTGGGTTGTATTGGAATCACAAGCGGAATACTTTTATATATAAATACAGAACATACAGTATATAGCATGAAGCCAGCACTTTGTTGAATCCATGTCACGAAGCATTCAGGCCGTTCATATATATATATATATATAGTTAGTATAAATAGGCTATATACTGTATATATTCATTCATTCCTTTAAAATAACTTTTGAGCTGTTTCCATCGTTTTGCGATTGTCCAAAAGAGAGAAATGGATTACATCAACACTCATTTACTCTTCCTTGCATTTCCGGATGTCATCCTCAAATTTTCCCTCCTGAAATTCTCAACGTTACAATCTATTATGATATCAACTTACCATACAAACTATTATGACGTCATCTTACCATACAAGCTATTATGATGTCATCTTACCATACAAGCTATTATGATGTCATCTTAACATACAAGCTATTATGATGTCATCTTACCATACAAACTATTATGACGTCATCTTACCATACAAGCTAATATGATGTCATCTTACCATACAAGCTATTATGATGTCATCTTACCATACAAGCTATTATGATGTCAACTTACCATACAAGCTATTATGATGTCATCTTACCATACAAGCTATTATGATGTCATCTTACCATACAAGCTATTATGATGTCATCTTACCATACAAGCTATGATGTCATCTTAACATACAAGCTATTATGATGTCATCTTACCATACAAGCTATTATGATGTCATCTTACCATACAAGTTATTATGATGTCATCTTACCATACAAGCTATGATGTCATCTTAACATACAAGCTATTATGATGTCATCTTACCATACAAGCTATTATGATGTCATCTTAACATACAAGCTATTATGATGTCATCTTACCATACAAACTATTATGACGTCATCTTACCATACAAGCTAATATGATGTCATCTTACCATACAAGCTATTATGATGTCATCTTACCATACAAGCTATTATGATGTCAACTTACCATACAAGCTATTATGATGTCATCTTACCATACAAGCTATTATGATGTCATCTTACCATACAAGCTATTATGATGTCATCTTACCATACAAGCTATGATGTCATCTTACCATACAAGCTATTATGTCAACTTACCATACAAGCTATTATGATGTCATCTTACCATACAAGCTAATATGATGTCATCTTACCATACAAGCTATTATGATGTAATCTTACCATACAAGCTATTATGATGTCATCTTAACATACAAGCTATTATGATGTCATCTTACCATACAAGCTATTATGATGTCATCTTACCATACAAGCTAATATGATGTCATCTTACCATACAAGCTATTATGATGTCATATTACCATGCAAACTATTATGATGTCAACTTACCATACAAGCTATTATGATGTCATCTTACCATACAAGCTATTATGATGTCATCTTACCATACAAGCTATTATGATGTCATCTTACCATACAAGCTATTATGATGTCATCTTACCATGCAAACTATTATGATGTCATCTTACCATGCAAACTATTATGATGTCAACTTACCATACAAGCTATTATGATGTCATCTTACCATACAAGCTATTATGATGTCATCTTACCATACAAGCTATTATGATGTCATCTTACCATGCAAACTATTATGATGTCATCTTACCATACAAGCTATTATGATGTCATCTTACCATGCAAACTATTATGATGTCAACTTACCATACAAGCTATTATGATGTCAACTTACCATACAAGCTAATATGATGTCATCTTACCATACAAGCTATTATGATGTCATCTTAACATACAAGCTAATATGATGTCAACTTACCATACAAGCTATTATGATGTCATCTTACCATACAAGCTATTATGATGTCATCTTACCATACAAGCTATTATGATGTCATCTTACCATACAAACTATTATGATGTCAACTTACCATACAAGCTATTATGATGTCATCTTACCATACAAACTATTATGATGTCATCTTACCATACAAGCTAATATGAGGTCATCTTACCATACAAGCTATTATGACGTCATCTTACCATGCAAGCTATTATGATTTTTGGAAAAAGTAACTTTTTCCAAAAACAGTCAATATAGTGTTTGGTGCATAAAATACATATGATAATACATTTCAATCCATATTTATAGAGCAAGGAGAGGAAGTTGTCATGGCCAAAGTCTCAAACATTTGGCAACTCTGAAAAGTCCAGCGAGTCCTCTGATAATACCCCAATATTTACCACTGCAGAAAACTTCAATAATAAATGTCCTGCACAAAAATGAGGATAATGACATTTAAAGAGCCTAATGCATCAGATATTAATCTTTTTATAGATTGTCTAATGGTGTAATGTAAAAAATTCTAATTGTCTTACAATTCTTTTATACAGTATGTCAGGCTTATAAAATGGGTTAAGATATCTTTAATGCTTCTGTAATTACAGGCATTCAAACTTGAAAAAAACAACACGAAAAAAGTGTTTTTCTCTCCATTTTTGGAATCACATCATTGGCTGTGCCATGCATTACCACAAGTTGTTTTTCCACGATTTTCCTGGCGCCATGATGATGAATTGATTTCTACTTTCAAAGTACCAATACAACATTTCAAGTGTTAGTTGATGTAAAAATGGGTTCAGGCTCAGCTTGTGCATTTGTCATAACAGCTCAAAAGTAGCTAATGATATTAATGTAACTAACGTCGGTTCACAGCTTTCCATCATCCATACACTCATTAAACTTTGACCATAAGTCAATGTCGAAAGAGGCTCATCGCATCTCTGTAAAGTATCGACACTATGAAGCCACATGCTTTTGGACAGTTTTTACAAATTGATTACACTAAGCATCACATTATCTACTAATAACATACAGTACGCCAATGCGAGTAAAAACAATGAAGCGTCCATTACGAATCATGGAGCACTTCCGCGTTCTGGAAAAAGGTGGAATGCGGCTTTAAACACGGCTCATCCAATCGGATTTATGAGGCAGAACTGTCCACTTTATTAATCAGTATTTCATAAGTAAACTCGACATGATGGACGCATCCAGTGTAGACAGTCTGTGATTTTCATCTATAATATCATGTTTTTGTTTGACAGGTTCTGGAATCATTTTCAGACAGAATTACCACTATCAGCGCCAGACTGGGACCATTTCCGTCAAACAGAGGGCAGCAATGTGAATGCATGACTCACTATAAGGGTGTTTGAGTTGTTTTGTAAACATATTACTTTTGCTTTGATGGGGTTTTGGGGTTTGTAACTTCAGATTTGTAATATATCAATGTCAGGGACAGATTACCGACCAGGCCAATGCCCAAGGGCCCTTGACTGCCTGAGGGCCCTTGACTGCCCGGGGGTGCCCTGGGCTTTAAGGCTGCGCGTCTAGTTTGGTGACCCCCTGCTTGAAAACCCTTTTGAACTCATGCCAATGCAACATAATCACATATCTTATATATATATATATATATATATATATATATATATATGTGTAAAGATTTTGGGAAATTAACAACTGACTCAATCTTCAAAATATTATCAAGAATTGTCCCTCTGTGCCCTAAGCTTTGTGTCTTTGGCGTATTTCCAAAATATTTGAAAGCGAAGTAACATGAAGCTAAGTTGGTTGCATGCTAAACTATTAATTTCAATTAATTGGACAAATGTCTCTCATTGGCTAAGTAAATTGCCTGTTTATTGATTGAAAAATGGACATATGAATGAAAGCAAAAAGTAAATAAATAAAAAGATTCATTATATTAAATTTGTTTTGTGTGTGTGTACTGTATAAATAATCAAGGCTAACTTTTAGAATAGTACTACAAAAAATATATATTTGCTATATTTGCTAACTACACAAATAAAAATATTGTTGAATTTGTTTCTATATTTATATTTATTTTGTGCAATTCTTTTTCTTAGTGCTGTTTTGTTTGTTCTGCTTGATTTGTTATGTCTTATTTCCCTACTATAATTATTAATATGCTTGGTTATATAATTTAATTGGATTGTGTAGATGGTGTTGGTGGTCTCCATTTTTACACACAAATCCGATAGGAAGAGAGCCGTTAGAACGGTGCCGTGACCGTTACTCTGGACGCAGTGTGACAAATGATCGCAAATATTTTTTTGATTTGTTTTTGTTTTTAAGCAAAAGCCAAAAATATTACAACAAAATGGCATTCAAATTACAATCAACTTAATTTGAACATGGACTTAGACACAAAAAGAATAATAATATAAGGAGACATAGAAAAAATAATAAATAAATAATAATAATTACAACCGAATTAAAGTCACCAGGGTACTAAAGAAAATTTATAACAAATTATATTCGTCAATTATATCTATAAAAATCCCAGATTTTTTATTTTGTAATTTTTGACAGGGTTTTCGGAGGAGTTCGTACAGTGGGAGACGAGAGCGTTTCGCGCCAGAAGCTGTTTGGTGCAGTACCGCTTTTAACCACAAGGAGGAGTAAAGGAACGTGTTTCACCACTGAGAGTAGCATCCGGTATTGCGGGATCCATTTGAATGCAACATTGACTTATTTTACAACAATAGCCGCTGAAGATTGAGCTTTTGTATATTTTTATAGGATTGAACTGTGAAAAACAAACATTTTTTACTGAACTTTGAACTCTGAAATGAGAATATATTTAGAAAATAAAATATTTATTTTTATTTATTTTTTGATTTTTTTTATGAAGGTGCTTTCTGAAGTCCTGAAACAACAAAATTGCATATCAAGTAATCGGAAGAGCATTTTTTATTTGGGTATTCATTTTTATTCATCATTGCTATCGTCAATATTGAACATGGAGTCAGAGAACAGTTTTGGGAGAGGTAGAGGCCTATTCATGTTTTCTCATATGCCATCAGTTGGGAGAGGCAGATTTGATTATACTCCAATTCAAGTCCTCCACCACCCCAATTCAGTGAAGGTGGACTGAAACAACCAAGTTTGAGAGAAGGGAACGAGTCGATGGAATTAATAGTGGGGATGGTAGAACGAATGGGACGCTCTATTGGGGCGAGCATAGCTTCCTGCATAGAGTCTAAAGTGTGTAGTTCAAGTATGCAGACTCGTCTGTCTTACACAGAGTTCTAAAATATGAAGTCAAAGAACCTGTTTGTTTTAGGGGGGATCGAGCTGAGCCATATACAATACATGAGCGGGAAGCCATAGTGCTGTCATATTTGCGCAAAACAGGGATGCTAATCGAAGAATAAGCTGATGAAGTCATGAGTAGGCTTATGGGGCGGGCATTGGAAGTTGTGGGCTTGCGTAGTAACCCATCTATTGATTTGTGCAAAGGCCCGAGTCCTATTTTTGAAACAAAATTTCAGTGACACAGCTTTTTCTAGCATGCCATTAGCTGATTTTTATGGCACCCTTACACATGCTGGTATGAACCTCTTTGATTATTTGCTGAGGCTAAATAGGGCCATGGACATGGCTGAGGACTGTTTAAAGAACTGTTGATCAATGGACATCAGCTGATGTTCATGCACGGTTGGAAGAGTTTGGTAGAGAGAAGCGATGTAGGTCTATGCCTATAGTGTCCCCAGCCATTACTCTTCTAAAACAGGACGTTGCTGTTCAGCCTACTGATACAAAGGAATCGGTTTTATCCCAAACGAAGTCTAAAGAGCCCGTTGAACCCATGGAACGAATCTTAGCAATGTTGGAACGTGTCTTGGTGGAAGGTCAATCAAGAAATCAATTGGCCACACCACCCATTTTCACTGCAAAGCAAATCACCTCTGTTTTCTTTGTTACAAAGCAGGTCATTCACTTGCAGAGTGTCCTAAAGCCAAAGCCTGCACAGCTGCCAATGTGATGCCTTAGTCTGATGCTGTTCCACGTATGGGAAAGAATAGGCCTGAATGTGGAGGGGTGAGTGTAAGGCCAAATGATGATCCCCCATCATTGATAGATTATGATCTGGAATCAGTATATAAAAGTGTATGTGAAGAGTATAGTTCCGAATGTACTGTCTTGCAAAACACACAAAAACGTCAGCCATATAATGATTTGTTCTACACTACAGTGACTATCAGTGGAAAAGTTGAGGCAAAAGCAACGCTCGACAGTGGGTCAATGACTTGCACTATGAGCTCCAAGATCTTTCCACAATAGCTGAGAACTGGTGTGTTGTCCAACCTTTCACTTGCCCCAACAGATGTCATTTTGGTCGGCTGCGTTCAACTGATCACAAAGTATAGTCAGGACATTACAGATGTAAAACAGCACCATCACTATCTGAAAAGAGTCATTTATGATCAAATCTAGACAGCAGAATCACTCCAACCCCTTATCCTTGAGTAATCATGATAATTGATCATTTGGTGCTAGAAAATCTCTTGCCATTATATTAAACACAGCTGAAAGATATTTGGTTCATTAAATGAATCTTAACATTGTCTTTGTGTTTGTTTATGAGTTGTCACAGTGTGCAATAGACTGGCGTGTCTTAAGGTCAATATTAGGTCAAAAATGGCAAAAAAGAAACCGCTTTCTCTAGAAACTCGTCAGTCAATCGTTGTTTTGAGGAATGAAGGTTACACAATGCTTGGAAAGCTGTCATATAAAGGTGTAACTACAGTCTTCAAAGACCAAGCACAACTGTCTCTAACAAGGACAGAAAGAGATGTGGAAGACCAGATGTACAACTAAACAAGAGGATAAGTACATGAGAGTCTCTAGTGTGAGAAATAGCCACCTCACATGTCCTCCGCTGACAGCTTCATTGAATTCTACCCGCTAAACACCAGTTTCATGTACAACAGTAAAGAGAAGACTCTTATGGGAAGAATTGCAAAGAAAAAGCCACTATTGAAACAGAAGAACAAAAAGAAAAGGTTCGAGTGGGCAAAGAAACACAGACATTGGACAACAGATCATTGGAAAAGAGTGTTACGGATCTTAACCCCAAAGGTCAAGTGCTACAGGAAGTGTGGGGTGAAAGGTCAAGTGCTACAGGAAGTGTGGGGTGAAAGGTCACCTGAGTATCTGGACAAACTGACCGCTAGAATAACAAGGATCTGCAAAACTGTCATTGCTGCACGTGGAGGATTTTCTGATGAGAACTCTTTGAAGTAGTTTAAGAAGTTATGTTTATTTAGTAATTATTCATGTTATTAATGTCCTGACGATACATTGTGATCAGTCGAATGCCACTTTGGTGAATAAATGTACCAAATTCTTTCCATAAGAGCAAAATCTGTATATTATTCCAAACTTTTGGACACCAGTGTAAATGATAAATGATCTGCAGTTATATAGCGCCTTTTTAACCTTAATGGTATTCAAAGCGCTTTATACTGTGACACATTCACCCATTCACACACACATGATGGCAGAGCTGCCATGCAAGGCACTTGCCAGCCATTGGGAGCAACTTGGTGTTCAGTGTCTTTAACAAGGACACTTCGGCATGTGGAGTCTTGTGGGCCAGGAATTGATCCACCAACCCTGAGATTAGTGGCCGACCTGCTCTACCACCTGAGCCACAGCGTGCGTGTGCGTGTGTGTGTGTGTGTGTGTGTGTGTGTGTGTGTGTGTGTGTGTGTGTGTGTGTGTGTGTGTGTGTGTGTGTGTGTGTGTGTGTGTGTGTGTGTGTGTGTGTGTGTGTGTGTGTGTAGAGAGAGAGAGAGAATTACTTTGAATTACATTGAACATTCAAACAAGTTTTTTTTGTTTTTTGCTTCAAATCAAAGTTTGTAAACTAGTGGTTCAACTCGTAGCTGGTTGGTTTGGTTCATAGTTAAATCTCTTTTATGATGTTTTTTTCTTTATTCTATGAAAAGAATGAATGGGTAAAATACCTCTGAAACCAATACAGCTGAAAAAGTGGGCGGGCACTGTTGCGCCTATATGAACGTTACAGGAAGGAAACATGTGGCTCATCCAACCAATGCACGCAGTTTTATTTCTGCTTTTCAGTTACTACAGCTTTTGTCTTTTATCCATGAACATCTCCTTTTTGAGTTCAGCAGACAAATCATTTTTTACCTCATTGTGCAGTCTGTGGTGCGACCTTTGAGTCATCTTGACTGGACGGCCACTTTTATGGAGAGTATCCATGGTAATAAATCATCTCCATTTATAGACGATGTGTCTAACTGTGGACAGATGAATATCTGAGCTCTTCAAGATAAATTTGTAACCCTTTCCAGCTTTATGCAAAGCAACAATTCTTGATCGTAGGTTCTGAGATCTCTTTTTTGCAAGGCACGGTCCACGTCAGCAGATGCTTCTTGTAAATAGCAAACTCAACAAAGTGCTTTTTATAAGTCAAAGCAGCTTTAACCCACACCTCCAATCTCATTTAATTAATTGGATGCCAGGTTTGCCAACTCCTGACTCTAATTGGCTTTTGTTGATGTTATTAGCCTAGGGGTTCACATAGTTTTCCCCAACCTACACTGTGAATGTTTGATGTATTCAATATGCACAAGAACAATATAATAATTTGATTATGTTGGTTCATTGTTGTAATTTAATTTGAAAGCTGAAGGGTTTGTGACCATGAATAAGGAAATATAGACATTTTGAATTTTAGTGGAAAACCAAAATCTTTTCAAAAATTGATGATTTAGAAAGTAACTTATAAGTAAAATAATTAGTAACGTGATTACTTTTTAGATTATGTTATCAGTAATCTTATTACATACATTTTTGATTTGTAGTGGATCATTTTGAGTAACACTGACATTAGCTCGTTTTGTGGTGAATAGGGGTGCAGTTTAACCCACATTTGAGTGTGGTATGCAACGATGTGAGGTCAGAGGTTTTGGTTTTGCAGAGGTTATTGTGACACAAATGTAGTCGCTCTGATTCAGAGAAAACTCTGAGCTGTGAACTTGATAGCAGAAGCTTACCACTTACAGGAAACAGATACCCGGTAGTGCACTTTATTTACAGACTGCCAGCTTCACAAACTAGTTCAGTTATGAGCACAGCTATGCACCTTATGTTTTATTTAATAGTTCTTCTTAATTTGGCTCCCTACATATGGACCAACGAGCCTGTCTTTAACATTAAAGATCAAGTGTTTATTGACCAATGCGTGATTGAACACAACAAACACAGAAGTGTGGTGAACCCCCCTGCCAGCAACATGCGATACATGGTAAATATGAGAGAATACACTTGCTAATGTCAGAAGACCAAGTGCTTTGTTGTGTTTGTTGAGAGAACTGTCATACAATATGGGACTGAATTCTATTGGAACATCTATTAGTATCAAAATATGTTCCAAATCGTAATTTAATGTCTTCTGATTCTGATTTTCTTGCTCAAGTGGTTTTGCATTGGATTAAGATCTTAAGTGGTGATCTAACACAAACCAGAATTGCTTCGGCTGTGCTGTTTAGGTACAATATGTATTGTGAAAGCGCAAAACAAAAGTCATGAACAAGTGACAGGTGATTTTGCAGCACAGAGTCTGATTGGACTCTCAGTCTTTGATGACAGCAACTAAAGGGAAGCATTTTCTTCTCTTTTTTTAAAAGTGGATAGAGCATTTACACTTACTGAGCACTTTATTAGGAACTCTATGGTCCTAATAAAGTGCCTGACGTGGTCTTCTGCTGTTATTGACCATCCGCCTCAAAGTTAGATGGTCTAGGGGCGGCTGTGGCTCAGTTGGTAGAGCGGGTTGTCCACTAATCGCAGGGTTGGTGGTTCGATTCCCGGCCCACATGACTCCACATGCCGAAGTGTCCTTGGGCAAGACACTGAACCCCAAGTTGCTCCCAATGGCAGGCTAGCACCTTGCATGGCAGCTCTGCCGCCATTGGTGTATGAATGTGTGTGTGAATGGGTGAATGAGTCACAGTGTAAAGTGCTTTGTATAACGATAAGGTTAAAAAGGTGCTATATAAGTGCAGACCATTTGTGCATTCTGAGATGTTATTCTGCTCACTACAATTGTACAGAGTGGTTATCCAAGTTACCGTAGCCTTTCTGTCAGCTCAAACCAGTCTGGCCATTCTCCATCGACCTCTCTCATCAACAAGACGTTTCCATCCGCAGATCTGCCGCCCACTGGATATTTTTTTTTTTAGCACCATTCTGGGTAATTCATATTATTCAGATACATGATTCAACTTACTGTTTAGCCACCATATTACGATGCATCGTTGGAGAAATTAACTAGCTAGTCACAACAGTTTCCCGAAACCGTAGTAAGTATATCGCACATCCATCGTTCGTACCACACTGGTTCAACAATATAGAGCTGATGTTAATGACGTTACGCAGAAAGTTGTTTAAAGCTGCTGAAGACACGAAAGCGATGTGCTCTGTTTTATGTGACAGATGATTGCACTGTAATAGTGGGGCTTTCCTCTACTTTAGACTTTGGGATTCCCCCGACGCATTTGAGCACATACGTACATGCACACTCTTCAAAAACATATAAGAACATCTCTTATCCCTTAACATGAACACATAAGTCATTGGAATAAAATGATAGCAAACGAACAGTAAACTAACAAGGAACTATATGCTTCTAACCACAGGTGGAGAACTGTAGTTCCAACCACACAACTTTGAGACGCTGTTTGCGAATGTTCGTAGCTTGTTTGCACATGAAGTCACTGTGTTGCTGTGGCGTGAAATGCAGATGGAGGGTAGGAAGTGATTTTCTACATAGGATTATTAGCATACAAGTACTATCACAAACTCAAAATGCCTATGTTTTGCATAGTTTATGGTTGCTCAAATCGACCAAACTGAGAAACCACAAGGAGCTTTTTATCGTGTACCAACAGTTGTTGTTCATAAGGGGGAAAATGCAAGAAATTTACTGAAAAACGCTGGAAAAAAATGGCTTGTAAACCTGCGTCTGGAGGAGCCGAGTCGGATAATGCTCATGTATGTAGTGACCACTTTGTCAAAGGTAAGTTAATACAACTTGGCTATGTTTATATAACGTTAGCGGTTTCCGTACAAGTTTGTACCCCTGTAACTGAACAAAAATATGCAACGATAACAAAGCTAATTACAAAGTCTTTGCAGTCAAATGTAAATAACTTAGCTTGCCATGCAATTGCAATGAGCTGCAATGACTTCTCCGTCTTGTTTCGCGATGATCCGTGTCTTTAGTGGCGTTTCGGCGGACCTTTGAGAGTGGTTAACCTAATCACGTAAACAACCGCAATGCTAACATCGAGAGGCGCCGCAGTGTTTAATGTTTGTTGCTAGGTTAATCCACAAGACAACAAAATGTATGCCTCCATACTTTTGTATGCTTTCATTTGTGTTCTGGAGGACAAGGTAGTTGCTTATATCGACTGCCTTGATGGCAGGCAAGTATTCAGTTGAAAAATCGCTCCTTTTCAAAACATAAGGATCAAGTCCAACATATGTTGTGATTTTCTGTTTATTCCTTTCTCTCGTAATAGCATCTAAACTAGTAAAGTAAGGACTTTCCTCCATCTCGTCCATTGTGCTTTTCACTTCCTGCCTTCCATCTGAATTTCGCGAGTCATAATCACGTGATTGCAAACACGCTATTGAAACATCGTTGAACTATGTTGTAACGATGGAACATGCGACTGTAGCTGGTCGAGGGTTTTGAGACATGCACCCCTGGTCTCAGAAGCGCTTTACTATACTTACATTTTTGCTAAATGATTTTTACGTGGCTCGTTGTACATATCGTGGCATTGCATTAAATAAACAAATACATTTACAAGCTTGTTGCATGTGTCTGTGTGTAGACGTGGGACGAAGGCCTTGCAATATCAGCCCAGGCATGGGCAAAGAATTGCATCTTTAAACACAACGTTAACCTTAGGGAGCCGAGCAAGATGCACCCTACATTCAAATCGGTGGGTGAGAATATTTGGGTTGGCGCTCCATACTCCATTTTCAAAGTGGAAACGGCTTTGAGTTCATGGGTGAGCGAGGTACAATATTACAATTACTACAGCACTGAGTGCTCACCAGCGCAACAATGTGGCCACTACACACAGGTAAACAATTCCCACTTCATTTAAATACAGTAAAATATAACCAAATGGAAATACACTCCTGATTTACAAGAACATTTCACTGTAATTTGTCCAAAGGTTGTCTGGGCAGACACTTACAAGGTCGGGTGTGCCGCCCAAGCCTGTCCGAACGGTGTGTCAGAAACTACATTTTCATCAATGGCAGGGATCATATTTGTGTGCAACTACGCAACGGCGTAAGTACGCCAAAAATATGAAATGAGCATTTCAAGAATAAAGGTGTTTATAAGACAGCAGGAAGCAGCAGGTTTTAGCTTCACACGCAGTATATATATACATTTACAACTGACTTCATTTCAACAGAGGAAATTACAGGGGTGTGGCTCCTTACAAAACAGGGAACCCGTGCAGCCTGTGCAGCAAAGAGACGTGTGAAAACCAACTTTGCCGTAAGTGTTAGTGACTAAAAATATACCACAGATACATCAGATTATTTCTCACCTCTTTCTATCTTATGTTCACAGGCAACTCGACACGAGATACACTGATAAGTAAGAGACCTTTTGCATCTAATGTAATGACACTGAGACATTTTAAGTGTCCAAAATCGTTTTGGACGGTAATCGCCTTTTCAACTGCATATTTCTGTGTGTGTGCAGAGAATAACTGGACCCCTGACTGGGACCCTGAGCTGTCGAACTGTGGCTCCTTCTGCCAGGCTGTTTTGATCATCAGGCCCGTGTCTGTCCTGCTCATATTTGCCATTGTTTACGGTCTTAAACACCGTTATACACACCTGTTTGCGTATGAGTAAAAAAGCCTCAACACAACTGCAAAACTGGCCTAGTTTACATGGCAATATGGCAGATCTGTTATACCAGGGGTGCTCACACTTCTATGATATAATGTTATTATATTCATATAATACTATGTTTGTATATATTGTTTGTTGCACATTTTATGCCATCAACAACCTTTTTGAAACTCAACTAGATTTCACTGGTGCATTATTTGGTTGTTCAGTATTAATCAACCAGTGCAAAACCAGCATTACATAGAGCGAGAGTAAGCCTTTTTATTTGGAAAGATCACGAAAATTTGACTGTCATCATTTGTAATATAATCCATTGTAACAATGATGGTAGTACATGGATAAACCACACACACATCTATAAATGGTCTACACAAACAAGGAATAGTTGTGTCTTCATTTGTTGCTGATTGTGCGATACATAATGCTCTTAGTTAAATTTAAGGTCATCTAATTTTATTCTAAGATTATAGCACTCGGTTCTTTCATGTGAGAAAGGTTTGCAACTTTTTCAGTTTTGTAAATTTTTTATTTTTTTTTAAAAGCCCATAAAACTTGTTGTCTAGTGATGCTTTTATTTCTATACATATTTCTATAAATCAGAGGTTTATTTGATGGATGCCAGTTCTTTACACACACAAACACAACAATGACTAAAAGTTTGTATAGCATGCAGACGGTGTTAATGCAGATTTCACAGAATGAAACTCATTCTGTGCCATTTGAGTCATCATTGAGTCTGTGGCATGTGCTTGGCGCCATCTCCTGGTGGCCATATGCAATTAGAGTGATTGATCACATGACTCTCTGCCCAAATATGGAGGACTATCACCAATGGTTGGAGCAATCTGAAGCCGATCTGATTGGCTTAGCATTTCATGATGATACAGCATTTTCGGTGACGTCATCTGATTCAAGAAAGTTGACGTGTTTGTAGTCAGGTAGCAAGATGCTGTGTGCACATTGTGCTTCGTGTGGATTCTCAAATGGCCTATGCATGCGATTGTTGCATGTGGGCTCGTTGTAAAGATAATTACCTACGCTAAGTAATGGTATGTGATACTTTATGTACGTTCTGTTCATTTTTAGTGAAGTTACAAGCGAAAGCGCGGCCCATCTGAGCTTATAGGGTTAAGTTAAATCGACAGCATTTGTGGCATAATGCTGATTAACACAAAAAAATGTTGACTTGTCCCTCCTTTTATTTAAAAAAAGCAAAAATCTGGTTTACAGCATGACACTTCAAATGCAAGAGAATGGGGCAAATTTTTGGAGGGTTTAAAACGTCATAATTTGAGCTGTGAAGTTGTTTAAATCCTAATTTATACGTAGATTTTAGAACTCAGCCAAAGTACAGTCACGTTGTCATGGCAACAAAGCAGTAAAATTGGCTATAACTTGACATAAAAGGATAATAAGTGATTTTATCACACTAAAATCATGTTAACACACATATTGTTTACGTCTTGTATCTATACTTTGTAAACCGTGAGTTTTTTAACGTTTACGGATTGGCCCCCATTGACTACCATTAAGCGCCTCGCTGTAACCCAGATTTTTTCAAATCAAATCTTTATTTTCGTTTTCTTCCGTCTATGCCGAAGGAAGCATCACATTTTATAAAAACTTCCTCAAAACTACAAACCTTATACTAGTTACTCTAATTGCCTAAATGTTTCGCTCTCTACAAGTGCCCCAGAATAGTCTTAATTATAAGTATGTTTGTAATGGAGTACTAGCATACTGCCTCCGTTTCTTTCAAATAGTATAAAGAGAACAAATAATGGCACAATAACGGTTTATACGGTAGTACGCTTCATTGTGGTTACATCACTATGCGTTTAATTCAGCAAGTTGCGTACAGTTATCTCAGATATAAACATGGTCATTTTGCATTTTATTCAATTTTGCATAACACAAAAAATGGATCAACCCTAAGCAGACATTCAAAAATGAGATCTGCATCATGGTTGATCTCGCTGGTTCATGCATCACATTGGAAACGGAAGGTCAAATCGAGTGCATTGGATACAGTATTGCACACAAATGCCACATGTTGTTCTATGCATACAGAACATATGCATACTGTGCAGTGTACATACGGTTGCATAAAAAGTATTTGAACATAGCTATTACCTCCTTGGCAGAAACGGGCTTGCATGGGAAAAGAGAATAAGGTTATGCCTTGCTTGCATGGGCTTGCAGACATGGATATGTAAATATGTAAATGTGCATACAGTCACATGACAATGTCCTGATGTTATCAGCCTCAACACACTCATTGTTTTTAATTGTTCTGCAGTACAAATGTCACATTTCTGTTTTGTGTTTTCATACAGTTAATTCACAATAATGTCTGTATTGACATGCACTCAGTGCTCGAGCGTCTCATCTTCACATCCAATAAGTGAAGTTTTAAAATAACATTGACAAGCATGAAAAACTTGGTGGTGTGAATGTTTCTGCAGGGTTCACAAAAGTCCAATAGAGTTAAAAATATAGAAAAGTGAATCATATTAGGTCTTGACCTTCTTCTGTTTCTTGTCTTTAACGGAGGACGTTTGGGGGTTTACCGGAGGAGCTCCAAGCTTTTTAGATTTTGCCTTCTTGACTTTTTCTTTGATGGCTTCAACGTCAATTTTGTTCTCTGTTGTCGCTAAAAAGAAGAGAACGAATATCAAATCAGGTTATATTCTTCTTAAACCTTCGGTCATTTTTGGAGACTACATATATGGCGTGAAAAAGAACGTCTTGGTACCTGGTTTGGTTTTCTTCATCGCTGGTTTCTCTTTAGGAGGAATAAAAGCTTTCTTGCGCTCCTCTTGTCTCTTGGATAAAACTTCCGCCTGTTTCACCTGCAGTCCGGTAATTGAGAAGCAAAACAAGAGCAGTTTTGAGTGAAACACAACTAGTTTCCATCATCTTATCGGATCATTCATGGAAAAAACTCTCCCACCTTAATTTCAGTCATCTTCTTGCGTCTCTTCTCGCTCTCTCGCAGGAAAAACTCTCCGGTCGCCAACTCCTTGTCAATCTGTTCAACAAAAACATGATTATTTTACATTAACATGGTCAAGATGAATATATATATTCATATATATACATACAGAAAACCCACAATTCTGTCTGGTGTAGCACTGATAGTATTATTTTGTTTAATTTTGGAGACTTTTTAGTGTTAGGGATTCGAACAAAACCCCAAGTATTAAACTTTTGACTCATTTAGTTTATTTAATGTCTATAGAGGAAAAAACTGCTATATAAATGTATAAGGATCAATATGAAGGCATTCAACTATATAGAGTTCTTAAAACAATAACCAGATTTCATATCTCCCCATTTAAACCCATTTAGACTTCAACGGTGGCCAAATAATTGCACTTCCTGTATGAGTGCTACGGTTACATTTTTGGGTAAATAAGTGTTTTTCTTCAACAGAAATATCCAACTGAATTCTGATTGGACGAGCAGGGTTTCAAGTTGCCGTTTAAGACCAAATAAATCACATATACTATATTAATAATGTGCCAAGCTGCATTGCTACAGGGTCAAAATATTAACCAAGCACCAAAATAAGACAAAAATGCCCCCATAATGACAATAATTTGAAATGTGTGGTATATTTCTTTTTTTTGTAGGCCTAGTTATACACTATTTTACATAATTTGAGTTTCAGATTGAAAATTAATGTTACTAAATTGAAGTATTTAACATAACCGACCCTGTGTCCACATGCGTGGACGTTGTATTTGTGGTTTCGCTGTACGCAAAGCAAACTTAAATTAATATAAACTGACTGAATATTGTTCACAAGACTCTAGACTGTCATTTAAGGGTTAAACTTCTGGTGCACCGAGTCACATGACACACCAGCATGATGTTAATTTCCTTGAAACGCTTCTACAGGTGCAGACCCAACAAAAGTGCCTCTGGTGAGAAATCTCTTTATGTTTTTTAACTGAAAACTGTTTGGTTGTAAGGAGTAGCATCTCTAGTTTCATTCGATATCCCGATTTTAAAAATCTGTTCATTTTTCGCACGTCTGCGCCCTGATAAACATGATGTCCACATATGTGGAAACTGGCACTGCGTTTCCTCAAAAGTAGAAAAAAACATGTTAGCCATTTTGAATAAACATGAACACATCTGTGGGTCATTTTGCTTCATTTTAATATACATTTGGATACATTTATTTTTTTTTATCTCTGTGCAATACGGTTGTATTCATTAAAATTAGTAAATGCATTTCTATACATTTCCTGTGCATTATCACATAGAGAATCAATGGGTTCATCCATGTGTCTTTCAGATGCTTTATATGGAGTTAGGATGACAATAAGGTGCATTTCAAACTGTTCTGAGATCAGTGCAGACAGACAGCACACTGGAGGTTAAGTCATTCCCTAAATAGGGAGCAAGGAAGCATCCTATAGCTCTCTATGCAGTTAAGTGCGTTCACTCCTAAAATCTGATCAAAAGTTCAGTTTCAGGCTGCAGATGATGTTTGGATCACTCAACATGTTTGACACACATGGGACAATGATAATCAGTAAATAGATTCACAATGTATCACTCATACCTTGCTCTCGGGCTGAGGTGGGGGGAATGGCGTGTACTCCTTCTTGACCTTCTTCTTCTTGGGCTGTTTGCGTTTGGAGAGACTCTTGTGACGGAAGTTGGGCAGGAATCTCTCCCAGTTCTGAGTGCGCAGCTCTGGGTCGTTCGCGAGCTCTCGTTTGATCATTAGCGTCTGAATGGATTTAATCAGTTCTGAATGCACTCAAAATGCAGCATTAAATCGTTTCTAACAGTTCATCTGGAGTAACCTGAGGTTAAGTGTCTTAATCAATGACACATATAGTTTTATCAACACTTGTGGGGTTACCGATCTAGATCTTTAAAGGGACAGTTCACCCAAAAAATGTAAATTCTCTCATCATTTACTCACCCTCATGTCTTCCCGACACAAAAGAACAATTTTTAGGAGACTATTTCAGCTTTGTTGGTCCATACAATGCAAGTGAATGTTGGCAAGAACTTTGAAGCTCCAAAAAGCACATAAAGGCAGCATAAAAGTAGTCCATACAAATCTATATCTTCTGAAGAGATATGATAGGTGTGAGTGAGAAACAGATCAATATTTAAATCCATTTTTACTATAAATTATCCTCCGTGACCAATAGGTGGCGATATGCACACAGAATGCGAATTGCCAAAAACAAAACAAGAACAATGTAACCGTAAATGTGGAGATTTATAGTGAAAAAAGGACTTAAATATTGATCTGTTTCTCACCCACACCTATCATATCACTTCTGAAGACATGGATTAAACCACTGGAGTCTTATGGGTTACTTTTATGCTGCTTTTATGTGCTTTTTGGGCCTTCAAAGTTCTGGTCACCATTCACTTGCATTGCACGGACCTACAGAGCCGAGATATATCTATAAATCTTCATCTGGGTTCAGCAGAAGAAAGTCATAAATTTGGGATGGCATGAGGGTGAGTAAATAATAAGACTTTTTGGGGGGTGTACTGTTCCTTTAAGCACTACATCACACCACCATATTAGCCACAATCTGCAAATGAATGCTTGATATGCAACTTAGATACTCAGACTGCAGCGTTTCTATGTACCTTTATGTTGTAAATGGGGTGAATGTTCTTCATCGTTTCCAGTACGACTTTCCGTACCTGTAGATAAGAGTGAGTAACATAAATAACTAGATATTTACAAGCTACTTGAAATATATAAATGAAAATGTAAAAACAGATATAGGTCAGATTAGGTTTAAGCATCAAAACAAATGTGACCGCAGATGTTTTCACCTCTTTTAAACCGCCGAACGGCCCCACAGCAGAAACGGTGTTACCCTGAACCATCACGTAACAGTTGGTGAGAAGCTCAAGTGCCTGAAACAAGCAGAACTGATTAGATTTTACTGCACCATAACACGTTTTATCCCATCTTTATTGCATCAAGAGAAAAGCCACAACTTACACACAAAACCTAATAAATTAACCTCGAATTTTCTGAGAAGAAAATCAGGCTCCAGGATCCCTATAACGTCAATAAAACAGTATTATTGCTCACTTTCAGGGTGGAGCCCTTGGGGCCGATCAGTCTCTGTCTTCTCTTCACAAAACGCTCTCTGTTTCGCACAAGCGTCCCGATTTTGATGATGTCACATGCCACGTCATCTTCAAGTATCCTTACAGCCTGGAATAAAAAGCACAATTAACACAAGAGTGTGGCAGGGCGGAGGGCGGGGCCAGGTCGTGATGCTACACACCCGGCCGCTAATCATGCTAATTAGCCCTTAGGAGGGATAAAGGCTGACCGAAGACGGCAATGTGAGAGAGAGATTTACGGGCAGCTGTCCCAACACCTGTGTGTGTGCTTGTCTTTTGGTTGAGTTTTATATTGAGCTATTATTTATATCATCAAGCTGGTTCTCCTTTCCCTTTATTACCTTTACACTAGTGCCAAAACCCAGGAAGGAGGAGGGATGCGCCGTAGTGGAGTTCTCGCCGCTAACATCCACCCCAAAGGAGCAGACGCGGCCATCCCGCAGAGGAATGGCCACCGACCGCGAGGGGAGGAGGGGATCCCAACCAACCCCCTGGGGCGGGGGAGACCCCTACCATCCACCAAAAACGTGCGGGGTGTTCCGTCCACCAGGGGCCGGAGGACAGCCTCCGATCCACCCGGGGAGGCACGGCTGTCGTCCATTAGAGGGTGGAGGAGTGGCCGAGGACCAAGCATAATCTTTTCAAAATACTGAACTAATTCCATTTATTTGCATTTACTGTTTTAAGGTATCTTACCTGTTCAAACGGCACACTTCTAGCCAGCAACTTGATGAGATCTCTCGCTCTGAGGATGGCATAGGGGTCAAACGTTTTCTTGGTGGTGTTCACAGTCATACTGCCTTCAATCAGGTCCAGTGTGGCATTGACGAACTACAGAAGATGAATGGAGATTGGACGAAATGAGTCGTTTAATAGCGTGAGATCCAATATGTTAAAACAAAACAGTTAGTAAAAACACGTACAATATCTCCAAGCGCCTTTTGCACCAGTGGCCAGCATTCTTTCAGATACGCTTCTCTGTACTTGGGGAAAAGTGTGGCGAAGCTGCTCTCCTCCAGCAAACCTTTTGGATTGTCCGCTCGGGTAAACGCAGGCTCTTTCCAGTCGTCTGGCACAGTCAGCAGTTCAGTCTCTTCTTCTATATTATGGACAAAAATGTCATGTTAATAAGAAGAAGTCAATTAGCAGAAGCTTTATTCCAAAGGTGACCACTCTCTAGAGACACATGAGGTTTGGTGGACAAAACTAACAGTACCATGCATTAATTATGTTTCTTTGGATATGATATAATAATGTAACAGTTTTTGGACATGGTAGAGAGGTAACACCATGTGTTTATTGACTGTACATGCTAATAACATGTTCCATGATATTTTTAACCCTTGTGTGAGCTTAGGGACATTTTTATCTTTTTCATTAAGTTTTTTTCGATCATTTTGGCGTGTTAAACATTTTGCCAAAGGTGTGTATTTTTGCGGGTATTTTGATATTTCAACCTCAGTTCCTATAATGCATCTATAATACACCATGTAAAAAAATTGTTACACTCAGGACCTTTTGGGACAAAAATGTCCCCATTGAAACCCATTAAAACTGTAATATTTGATCCCAGTGCCTTTAAAGCATAAAATGAATTCTATAATATTATGCTTTCATTCCAGAGCGCTGGCTTTAAAATGGACATTTTTAATATTTCCACCAGATGACGCCATTTTTCTCATGTTTAGCCTATGGAGCAAATACAAGCTTTTTACCTATTTTCTGATTGCTGTATTATAGAGACCTGCAGGACAATTCAATAAATAAAATTGTGTGGATGTGTTGGTATGGATGTCAGACTGTGTTCTGTATGGTGTGTGTGTGTGTTTTGTATGTGTAAAAACAACAGTGGCACTGTGTAAACTAACTGGAATTTAATGGGTTAAAATTCTTAAATTTGGTAGTTATGATCAGGACTGATGTTAAAGTCAGTAAAAGTGGAATATAATATATAATATTTGTATGGCAATTTTTAACATTAAGGTCATGAGAAAAAAACAGCAATGGCATTATATAAACAAACTGGTATTTGAAGGGTTAAAATCCTGAAATGAATGGATATTTGATATTTATGATCAGGATTAACACACTGAATGTGGAAATAATATTAATATATAATATTATTATGGCAGTTTTTTGACGCGGACATTTTTGTCCTTTAAGGAAACTTTTTAAAGTTTTAATTTAAAATAGTTCTAATTTTCTTTCATTTCAGAACAGAATTCTGTTTCAACTCAAAATATTAAGGCATTATTCAAATTATTTTAAATATAAATACACATGTGCTGCACCACACATAAACATCTCATTTATCTTGGGTTTATCTGAATATGTATGACAAGCACACAGTCAAGACGCACACTGAGGATGATATGTTGTATATTTCAGGGTTTGTAAGTGAAACTGTACCTTGATTGCTCTTCTTTTTCTCTTTTTTATTTGCTGGCGTTTTACTCACGCTTTCTGCGGGCGCCGCCATTGTTTCCATCACGTGATGACGTCAGACGCTACGTCAGGACGTCATGAGCGCTCAGAGATCAGCACGTGTACTGCCGCCTTGTGTTGAGAAGGCACAACTGATTTATGTACATAAAGCAGAAATCTGATTACTGACAAAATACACCAACTTAAATGATTGAAGTAAACAATAAGTAAATGAATGAAAAGTGTCCAGTAACAGGATATACTGAGATTAAGTGAGAAGTGTTCGGCTGGTCATGTGATTCTAACATGGCTGCCCCCATGCGTGGACCCTCTCCATGTAGAATAAAACAGCTTTTATAAGGTTACTGATATGACTGGAGTCTTGAGTAATGTGAGTGCTCATGATTTTCTACACATATTGCAGGAGTTAAACTTTGTTAATGAGGGAAAAAATTACCAAATTATAATTTTTTAAGGAATACTACATTTAATATTAATTATTAAAGATTATCTCTATAATCATTAATGATGATAATTATATATATTATAATTGGAAAATAATTAAATTATTATATATTACATTTGATTATTATTTCATTATAAAAATGCATTTTATAATTATAATAATAATAAGTATTAATTAATTAATTAATAATTCATTATTATTGTTTAATTATTTAAAACAAGTTATTTTATAATTAATTATACTTAGAATATAATAATTAATTTTTGTTATTTCGTATTATTTTTATTATTGTTATTTACTATAACAAAAGATAAACATTATAATACAATTATTATTTTAATAAAATAATTAATTATTTATTCATATTTATTTACACTGGAGTTTTATAGGGATAGTTCACTCCAAGAATGTCAAAATTTGTCCACATTTTTTTTATTTCCAGTTATATAATAAAAATGTACATTTGGGCCATCTGTCATCTGGTCTAATGATGGAGGGCTGGTTATAATGTGTGTGTTGTGTAGATACCACCTCAGAGGAAGGTGTGATTTTTGTGTATGGAGTCTCCACTAAGCCTGTGTCACCTATCGAGTACGATCTACACGACATCACGCCATCAAAATCCTGCGCAAATACCCGCCACTGTACAAAGCTGCTGACCGCAGGTACATGCTGGCACAGGTTAGTGATGACACTGAAGGTGTGTGTATGTGGGCACAAGAGACATATTAAAGGTCAATGAGATTCCAGGCAAAGTCTAGCTGATGTCCACAAGAGAGCACTGTCACTCTAGTGGTGTAAATTCCTCTGCCACCATGGCTTCAGTTAGTGATACAGATACATATGAGAGATATCAAAGGTCACCATGGCCTGTCAATCAAATCACTAGAGTCTTTTCTGTATGCAAGGAAACAGCATACGACCAATAGACAAGGAGGCGTTCAATATCACTCAGTGTGTGTGTGTATATGTGTGTGTGTGTGTGTGTATGTGTGTGTATGTGTGTGTGTGTATATGTGTGTGTGTATGTGTGTGTGTGTGTGTGTATGTGTGTATGTGTGTGTGTGTGTGTGTGTGTGTGTGTGTGTGTGTGTGTGTGTCTTTATGTGTTTGCTGAAATCGACCCATGCCCGACTGCAGGCGGTAGATGCTGTGATTGGGCTGTGGCCTTGTGTGTGTTCTCAATCTGATGCGTGTTTAGTTACCAGGTAACAGATAGTGATACTTAACCTACAGCCACACGATGAAAAGCTGTGAACAAACGCTGATCAGACTCCACTCAAATCGCTTCAATGAATTCCTCAAAACGAAACACATTTCAACACACACTCACTTCACAATTATGTTTCAGTTGTTTCATTTACTACCGAAGTAAAATTGCTGCTACTGTAGAAATAATTCACTTGAGTACAAGTAGAAGTACTGAGAAATATTAGGATTCAAGTAAGAGTAAATAAGTAGTTTGTCGGAAAACTACTCAAGTTACTTTATGAAAATTGCATTCAATATATGTGTAGAGCGGAGGAGGGCGTGGTCCGCCTGGAACGACGCACACCCGGGCCCCAATCAGCCTGTTGGGGCACGCGAGGGATTAAGGCGGCCGTTGACAACAGTTACATTTAGGTCGACCGATATATCGGTTTTGCCGATTAATCGGCACCGATTATGATTTCTGGAACTATCGGTTATCGGCAAAAATCCACACGATAATTAAAAGTAGATGACAGTGCTCTCAGCATGGCCAGCGTCACAGTTACATGGTTCTGTGGGAGCCAATTATATAGATCATCACCAAACCATGATAACCCATCCTAGAGCAGCACGGTGTCATTTCAGCAGAGTAAACTGACCCAAATACACACACATAAATGAAGAAGGACAAACCAACAAACCTCACAAAGATGCACGAGGAAGTTATCAGACACCATAAAACAGGGGTTTTAGTCAGGGTTGTTTACAGACCGGCTAATTTCTCTCAGGATTCGCTGGGTAAGTGATGTCCTCCATATGTCAGAAGTCTCTGCGTCAAAGATCAAATCAAGTAGTTATGCAGCATCTACAGCACAAGCTCTGAGCGGTTTCAATGGACACCGGTGATTATGACTTTAGGCATAAAAAACATTGGTAGGAGTGCTAAAATTAAAATTAAATTCATTATAACGTTTGTCCAGTAGGTGGCGCAGTCACCAAATTTACCTGGCGAGGTCATGCTGTGGTCAAAATGACCATTAAATGAGTTGGTGGCAATGCATTTGTAAAATAAAACATTTTACGACAAAATAAAAAATGGCCGACACCCGAAATGGCCAATATAGGAAAAATCATTCATACCACAAAAAGAGGCATTTTTCATATCTCCTGACCACTAGGTGGCATGGTGCCGAAATGCGGCAGGTACCCTCAAGTCATGATCGCTATGACATATACCAAGTTTCGTGTCAATACGCTAAAGCGTTACGAAGATCAAGCATCATGACCATTTTGGCGTGCTGGCCATCGAATTCGTTGAAGCGTTATTCAAAAATGGTTTTTATTTCAAGTGTCTCTATATGACACACAACACATTTCAACATATGGTAAATGGTCTGCACTTATATAGCACCTTTTTAAGCCTTAAAGGTATTCAAAGCGCTTTACACTGTGTCTCATTCACCCATTCACACACACATTCATACACCAATGGCAGCAGAGCTGCTATGTAAGGTGCTAGCCTGCCATTGGGAGCAACTTGGGGTTCATGTGGAGTCATGTGGGCCGGGATTCGAAACACCAACCACACGATTAGTGGCTGACCCGCTCTACCAACTGAGCCACAGCCGCCAGACAAATGGTCTATGAGTCATCGACATAGGTATAGGAGAAAATTCAAAATGGCGGACAATCTAGTGGTGGTGGTGTAGTCGGCTACAGCACATAACTGTTAATCAGAAGGTTGCTGGTTCGACCCTACAGCCACCACCATTGTGTCCTTGAGCAAGGCACTTAACTCCAGGTTGCTCCGGGGGGATTGTCCCTGTAATAAGTGCACTGTAAGTCATTTTGTATAAAAGCGTCAGCCAAATGCATAAATGTAAATGTAGAATTTTGATTCTAGGCCTAATGGTTCAAAAGTTATGAGCATAAACATAAGTGAAAATTTGAACAGTTGGTGGCGCTACAGCGTTGGAGTTAGAGACCCCAAATTTAGGTCAATTACTTATGAGAGTGTCCTCTATCATTGTGCCAAATTTCAAAACTTTCCCATGTACAGGTCTATGGGCTGCCATCAGTGGGGATTTCTTTAAGACTGCAAGGGAAGCTCAGCTTCCCCTATAATGTCAAAAAAAATAATGGTCAAATATGTACTATTGTGTAAACAATTTATTGACTAAAAATGCGTTAGAACACGTTCATCTCGAAGACGAGTTCGTTCAGAATCAGCTACATTACATATAGCAGGTCGGCTGACTCGATTTACTTCTCATACATTCCCGTAGCGTCAGTGCATTTCCCTGTTGAAGCCGAGCGTCCATTGACTTCAATGGGGCTGCTCTGAACAGTATTTTTCAGTGCTCCGAAAATAGACGGTCATTGGATAAATGCTGCGATTATGTCCCGCTCACGGACGCTCAGCGTCTCTGGGGGTGAATGAGGAGTGGGCTGGCCCGGACAAACTGCTGCAACCTATTTCTTTATATTTGTTTGGCGAAATTGCTAGTCAATTTGCATAATACATTTCACACAATTATACACCACATTCCTTGTTTCAGTTTTACCAAGTTTAATATATTTTGTTTTAGAGCGTTCGTTCGTTCGTTCGTTCGTTCATTCATACAGTAGGCTAGGCTAGCGTCGTACGGGTGAAACTGCGCACGATGGCAGACGGTGCTAATATTGTCAACCTGATTTTGGCGAAGCCATTTGAAAGTCTTCCTTACGAGGAAAAAATTAGAATTAAACAGCAGGGCAGATCAACACCTAAGATTGATTTAGTGCAAAAAATAGGGTAAATAAGTTTATAATGTAGGCCGAAAATGAGCTTCCCCTCTTTGAAAGACCAGCAGCCGCCACTGGCTGCCATAGACACCCAGAGGGAAAGAAATATAAAAATGGTTCCAAACATTAAAAGTGGTAGATCTAATGCCAGAATCTTTAAAAATGAATTGGGCATAAACAATATTTGATGGAAGTAACATAACATAAACCTAACGTCTTTCAGTTAAATAGAAAACACTAATATGATAATTACTGTTATGTCAACTGATCTTAAAGGTCTGTGTGAATGTACACAAACACACACCTTCCAAGCATTATTTGTATTTTTCGTTTATTTTTCCCTCCAGTGGCATACGGCCACGCCCTGTTTCTGTGTGTAGAAAGTATCGTTACTGACTGTTGCGCAAATAGATGAAAATGCCGAAGCAATGTTTACAAGCAAACATGCTCCGTCTAGCAGAAACTGAGCAAGTCTTTCTGAAGATAACCAATCCTGTAACAACCAGCATGAAGGAAGCTCATTTAGATTATGCAAAACGTGATGCTGAAATTATAATATGCAATGAAACGTTTAGCATGAAATGCAAAACAGATGCATATTCACTAGTGGTCACAGACATTTGGACCCCACTGTACACTGTTTTAGTTTTTGGAGGTTTTTGAGAAAATCTGGAAACAAGTAAACAAATATGGCAATGCATGGCTGATTTTGTGTGCCAACAGTGTGCTTGTGAAACACACACAGAGACAACCTAGTGTCCTGTGCCATTATTAAAGCCAGTCAGCTAATTAAAACTCACCCCAGTGCTGACATCAACACCAGTCGAGGACACACATACTGCTGCCTGCATACTAATCAATCCACAGCAGTTTATACGCCACTGAATTAGGGCCAGTTACTGCAACATAACACCTCGTTTTAGTTATTATTAGAGGGTCGAAGAAACAGATCTCAGAGCAGTTAAATAGGATGGCAGCTATGGTTTGATGTAAAGCTTCTTTAGATGGCTGCCCTGTATTTACGGGAAATAATTATAATTATAACACCACCAGGAATTTTAATATCATCTCTCAGTCTTTTCCATCCTCTTCACTTCACTTAATTTCAATTTTTGTGAGCTTTATCGCCGTGACAATGAATGCACACACATTTAGTATCAAGGGTTTTCTGCCACATAGATTTGGATTTTATTATGAACTCCCTGATAATAGTGGAGACAGTGAGAATATAAACTCTGGGATCTCTGAAACCTCAAAGGAACAAATACAGCACTGCAGAGGCATTTAGAAATGACACATTGCGGCATAACATGTATTAAACTCTTCAGTCTGCAATTAGATCGCCACCTAACCACAGGTCCAGTTCCAATTAAGTAATTAAGCCTCTGTTGTTGTCATGAAGAGCGTTAATGACTGTGAACTTCCTCCTTTCCCACCGGACCATTAAAGTGAGCCATTTGCTATCTCTAGACACACATACTTGACGTGCCCACTCAAGTTCAATCCTGCAGACAAATTTGAACACTCCTAGTAACCAAGGAAGCTGTCTACACTGCTAATGAAATGAGTCGTCGAACTAGAAGGCTACGATTATAATAAACAAAGCTGAGTAATGTATAAAGTATAAAGTATAGCTGAAGTAAGGATTCCCATGCATGTATTCATAAACCAACTTGAGCATGATTTCCTGACTTGAAGTGATGATCTCATGTCGGAACTTGTCTGTCCTTGTCTTAAATTTACCATATTTACATCTATTGACCCGCCGGCAGGTCCAAAGGGGCCTGGTATATTGCGAAAAAAGTACACGCTTATGATATTGAAGTATCCATATACAAAAGTCAGGCATATGAGGCATCATTTGAAAGCTTAGAATCTGAACTTTTCAGAGATCACTGCATTTATGTTATTTAAAACAACAAAATAATGCCTCAAAACATTTGCATTGAAAATTAGCAAAGAGGAGGATTTTAGATTTCCAGTGACCACTAGAGTGAGTTTCTAGTCCACGCAGAGGCTGAGATATTCAATGCAACAAAAAGGGAAGTGCTTGTACTAAAAATGTCGAAAAACCCACAGCCACCACCATTGTGTGCTTGAGCATGGCACTTAACTCCAGGTTGCTCCGGGGGGATTGTCCCTGTAATAAGGGCTCTGTAAGTCGCTTTGGAAAAAAAGTGTCTGCCAAATACATAAATGTAAATGTAAATGAAGTGACGCAAGAAACTGGAATGCTGCGTCAACGAAGCCGTCTACACTGCGAATGAAGTGACGCAAAAAACCGGAACGCTGCGTCAACGAAGCCGTCTACACTGCGAATGAGGTGACGCTAGAAACAGGAACGATGCGTCAACGAAGCCGTCTACACGGCAAATGAGGTGACGCTAGAAACTGGAACGATGCGTCAACGAAGCCGTCTACACGGCAAATGAGGTGACGCTAGAAACTGGAACGATGCGTCAACAAAGCCGTCTACACTGCGAATGAGGTGACGCTAGAAACAGGAATGCTGCGTCAATGAAGCCGTCTACACTGCGAATGAAGTGACGCAAAAAACCGGAACGCTGCGTCAACGAAGCCGTCTACACTGCGAATGAGGTGACGCGAGAAACAGGAACGCTGCATCAACGAAGCCGTCTACACGGTAAATGAGGTGACGCTAGAAACTGGAACGATGCGTCAACGAAGCCGTCTACACGGCAAATGAGGTGACGCTAGAAACTGGAACGATGCGTCAATGAAGCCGTCTACACTGCGAATGAGGTGACGCTAGAAACAGGAACGCTGCGTCAATGAAGCCGTCTACACTGCGAATGAGGTGACGCGAGAAACAGGAACGCTGCATCAACGAAGCCGTCTACACGGCAAATGAGGTGACGCTAGAAACTGGAACGATGCGTCAACGAAGCCGTCTACACGGCAAATGAGGTGACGCTAGAAACTGGAACGATGCGTCAACGAAGCCGATCTACACGCCAAATGAGGTGACGCTAGAAACAGGAACGCTGCGTCAATGAAGCCGTCTACACTGCGAATGAGGTGACGCTAGAAACAGGAACGCTGCATCAACGAAGCCGTCTACACTGCGAATGAGGTGACGCGAGAAACAGGAACGCTGCATCAACGAAGCCGTCTACACGGCAAATGAGGTGACGCTAGAAACTGGAACGCTGCGTCAACGAAGCCGTCTACACTGCGAATACACTCGTCTGAAGCGGTGTCATTCCACATACATTCACAAGGAGTTTTAGCTTCAAGCATCCACATTAATGTCAATTAATTTAATTAGCAGACTGACGAATAAGATCTTTGTGATGGACTTGAAAAATACATAAAAAGCAATTGAGGTCAGTGAATGTGGAACACTGGCCCTGAGAGACTGTTGTAGCCTTTACACTCATGAAAAGTATAAATCATTTATCACTTGATTTCTTCTGCTCATCCAGTCCCATTTTTCAGAGTTTTCTTGCCTTATGTGCCCATCCCTCACACCCGCGTATGTGCTGTGTGTTGCCATGGAAACCTGTATTAAGCGGTGAGAAGCTGTTACCTCATTTCCTGCCATTGCTACAGTCTTCATCTGGCTCTGTTAGAAGACTGGCAGCACAGAGCTGGCACTGCCCACCGTGCCAACATTGTTACTAGTCTCAATCTGTCTATTTTCATTCTCTTTATTGTCTCTTTAAAGGTATTGTTCTGTCATTATCTTCTCACCCTCATGTTGTTACAAATCCATATGCAATTTTTTTTTTTGGTGAAATAGATAAGGAGAAATGTTGAGTATTATGCTCCTCTTTTCCGTAGAAACAATGCTCCATGTGTGTCAAGCTCCAAACTGAACTCAAAAGCACCACAGAAGTATCATAAAAGAAGTCCATACTGATCATTCGCTATATTAGCCGCTCATTCAATATAAAAGTCTTCTGAAGCCAAACAATACCTTTGTGAGAGCAAACTGACCAAGATTTAAGTTGTTAATTTCAGTCATAGTGATGTCAAGTTGGCATAGTGCACTGCGTGGCTGCCGCACATGCATGCTCTTAAAAAAAATATATTTTCATTTATTTTTCTACCATCAGAAAATGTCGTTCAAATTTGTTAGCGAGAAAACTTCATTTTAAAACATATAAAGTGTCATATTTATTTTTTGCATCTTATCAGACATCGCGTAAATGTCTTTAAAGAAACATTGTGCAAAAATGTATCTATTTCCTCCATATACAGTGACCCCCCCCCAGGCTAAAGACGACCCCCAAAAAAAGCTAATTAGGGTCAGGAGTTGGCAGACCTGTCATTCAATTAATGAAACGAGATTGGAGGTGTGGGTTAGAGCTACTTTGACTTATAAAAAGCACTCAAACATTTTGAGTTTGCAATTCAGACGAAGCATCTGCTGACGTGGACCAGATTTCAGAAGATCTACGATCAAGATTTGTTGCTTTGCATAAAGCTGGAAAGGGTTACAAAGTTATCTGTAAGAGCTTAGATATTCATCTGTCCACAGTTAGATAAATGGTCTGTAAATGGAGATGATTTAGTACTATAGGTACTCTCTCTAGAAGTGGCCGTCCAGCCAAGATGACTCAATGGGCACACCACAGAATGCTCAATGAGATCAAAAATAACCCTATAGTGACAGATAAAGACTTGAAGGAATCATTGGAACTGATTAACATCTCTGTTCATGAGTCTATTATATGGAAAACATTAATCAGACATGGTGTCCATGGCAGGACACTACGAAGGAAGCCGATACTTTCCAACTAAAACATTGTTGCATGCTTGAAGTTTGCACAAAGACCATCTTGACACTCCAAAATGCTACTGGGAAAATGCTTGGTTGAGGTTATTGCTGCAAAAGGAGGATTGAACAGTTACTAAATTCTGGGGTTCACTTTCTTTTTCCACAGCACTGTGAATGTTTAATGGGATGTGTTTGATAAAGACATGAAAGATTATAATTACATGTGTTGTCATCTTAAGCCTTTACTTGTGACTTTAATGAAGATGAGATCACATTTAATGACCAATTAATGCAGAAAACCAGCTCATTCAAAAGGGTTCACATACTTTTTCTTGCCACTGTAACTTACCCGTGCAGTGATGTCACATGCAGCCACTACAGAGAATATTGCAGTTGCCGTATGTTATGTTTCTATTTAGATTGCTTTAATGTTAACATTTTTAGTATTTAGGTATTTATTTAGGTAAAATGCACCTACAAGTACAGTGTAAAGTTTGTACTACTGTTGAAAAGCAATGTTCAATTTGTATAATTTTGCTGAATTATCATGCAAATAATGTCACAATGGAAAAACTGTAAAGTAGGCCTAATTTACTTGATTTTTGGGGTGAAATGTTATCTATATAACACAGGTCAGCATATGTATATTTCAGCATTATTCTCATTAGATTATATATTAACACAAATTCTGTTTAAACAAGTAACACACAGTAAAGGCACGACTCTGAATAACAATGCAGCTCCATAAATCACATTCTTCTCTTTCAGTCACACGCACATGCTACGTACCGAGCCATGGATAAATCATACGTCTCCTATTCATTTACATTTTCCCTATGTGCATTTCAGAGCAAACACATTCACACATCCATCATTAGTATGAATTAAGCGAGATGTAGTGGCTGAATTCATTAAGTTCTGGCATATATTGTTACATTTTCCACCAATGTGGGTGACAGAGGACTTCAGGCGTTACAAGTCTGGATGCAAATCATGAACGACTGCAAGTGTGATGCTTCGGGAAACTGCGAGATGCGTATTGTCAGTGTTTTAGGGTGAAAAATGAGGCTGCTCATAAGATCATATCTGTATTATTTTACACCAATATTGATAGTTTCAGGTCTTAATCACTACCTATCTCGCCTTACTCTATCACTCTCAAAACAAAAGCAGAAAATAGGATGTTTACTACACAAAAAGCTTTTAATAATATGTAATTACATGTTATAACTGTGTTATTACACAATAAAATGTGTTTCACCTCTTATATATAACTTTTTCCACTCAAAAACTTTGCTTTTTCTAAACATTGCTGTCCTACTTACATCTTATCTATCTAATGAGTCCTCTCGCCCATTCCATTAGTCTCTCATCCCCGAATGCATGATTAATTCATGGCGTTTCAAATATAGCAGTGGGCAGAACGTATTTACCCACTTTCTCTGCATACTTGAAATATATCAAATGGTTGTCTTGAGCTTGCTAAAAGTTCATTACATAAAACGCACATTTAGATTACACATTCCTTATTGATCCAAGTACATATTTGAATATGTGCATAACTTAAAAGATGCAAAGTTATAAATACAAATGTAAGTTTTGTTTGTGAGTTTTGTAGAAAATGGCAAATGAGAAGAGAAAACATCTTGAAGTTGGAGTCAGCTCATTTTTAAACTGCTCTATTCTGTACAACTTAAGTGAATGGTGACAATGGCTAACATAGTCTCATGACAACTCGTAATCGTGAGATATTGTACAACTTGTCTTGTACAAAAAGGTACGAATTTGAGGCTAAACAGAATTTTAAATAGATACAATACAGGCATGAGATTTTAGCTAGTCTCCGATCCATCACTTCAAGCTCTGACGGTGATTTTAAAGATTTCCTGTTTCAGTGGTATACCAAAAATGAAGGGCTTATAACTAAAATAGCAACAAAGCTGTTACCTGTAACTGAGTAAAATGTTGTGTTGATACGACAAAGCAATCAAAAGTTATAGCATTACAAATATCATTTATCCTAGTGTCTAAAAACGTCTCCAAGTGTCCAAAAGCTTCTCCAAACAAATAAAACATAATAATTGTACATAATACCTAATTACACGTGCAAATACAACAATGACTAAAGGTATGCTTTCCCTCCAATTCATGCAGGCATGAGTAACGAGATCTCATTCAGTTTCATTCTGTGCCATTTGAGTCATCATTGAGTCTGTGTCGTGTATTTGGCGCCATCTCCTGGAGGCCATATGTAATTACAGTGACTGATCCTCTCTGCCCATATTTGGATGACTTCCACCTCTGGTTGCAGCGATCTGAATCCTCATACAACTGATATAGCGTTCCATGACTACATCGTTTCCTATGATGTCATCTGATCCATGAAAGTGAACGTGTTTTTGTCAGATAGCACATTATGCTTCGTGTGGATTATCTAATGATCTATGTGTCTGATTACATTGTATGTGGGCTCATTTTAAAGATAATCACTTACTCTAAGTAATGTTATGGGATATTTGTTATGTTTATTTTTAATGAAGTTTAAACGCAGCATATAAGCAACACCTGTTTACATGTAACATGCACGTCAAAGACATATACTTGGCTATTACTCGCTATATTTTTGTCTGTGTGTAAAACAAATAGGCTATTTCAGAACACTTCCTCTGCAAATTTGAATGCACTTGTTCAGTTTTGGTCATAATGCCTGCATGCATTGTAAACAATACGTTGACACCTATTTTTTTTTTTTTTTTTTGGTCAAGACTGTAGTTAATAATATTTTGATAATCATTTTTTTCCCATCCAAGCATCAGTGAACAAATTGGGTTTCTCATTCCATATTTATTTATGCAACACAAATGACTGATGTATGTAAGTGGTGGTAGAGTGGGTTAAAGCACATAACTGTTAATCAGGAGGTTGCTGGTTCGATCCCCATGGCCAACACCATTGTGTCCTTGAGCAAGGCACTTAACTCCAGGTTGCTCCGGGGTGATTGTGGCTGTAATAAGTGCACTGTAAGTCACTTTGGTTAAAAGCGTCTGCCAAATGCATGAATGTAAATGTAAGTAATCTATAATATGCTTCCCTTGTCTCATTCCACAACCCTCTCGTTTCTGTTTCCCATGGTACACTAAAGTTATTTTCCTGCTAAAATCATGGTTAGGTTTAGGTTTGAGTTAGGGGTTAAATCTAACTCAAAGTGTAGCTCAGCAAGTTTTGACGCTGACTACCACCCCTGGAGTTCAAAAAATGTCTCATGCACCCGGACCGCCCTATAGTTATAAGGTTCTATTAAGCAGATTTCTGTCCATATGAATAACTTCAATTTTAGTCTGTTCTTCACACGAGTATTTATATGTATTATGTGAATATGTGTTGTACAGTATATGTGAGGAATTGTGTGTGTGTGTGTGGGGGGTATATTGAGTACAGCAGATCAGACATTCTGCTTAACTTATCTTATGGTGCTCCATGGAAGAAAGAAAGTCATGACTGGTTTGCAACAACATTATAAATGCCTCCAGAATATTCATGTTTGGGTGAACTACTCTTTTAAGACACTTTATCTTGGCTGCATGTTTTCAACCATTTAACAAAACAAAAGGGATCCCACTAAACCCCAGTGTGTGCAGATTTCCATGGCAACCGCATGGATTGCGGCCACGCCTGCTGAATCCTATATTCTTAAGTCTGGTTGCTCAGTGGGCTGAAACAAAGACACAGGCAGCATCCTGTAAAACTACTCCTACACCATAGCATACCTCATCGCAGTGGATTACTGCTAATGAACAATGAACAAAAAGCCACATTTGGGGTTTTTAAGTTCATTTAATTGCTTACAGTCTTTTGTCTGACTGTCTAATATCCCATCCAGTAGCCAGAGGAGAGTTCAGGGCGAGTGAAGTGTTTAAATCAGACACATCTGTGTGGAGGTGGGGGTAATGGTCCTGTGAGGAGAGAGACATGGAATACTAATTATGGGTTTAGTAGCAAGATACTCTTTAGGAGCTCCAGAGACCAGAGAGCTTCAGTTTCATGATCCCAAGAGGATACTGTCATTGATTGGCTGCATTCATGCAAGATCTTTACGAGACGCCTGAGATGATAAATGTCACATTTAGGAGGGTTTTATGCAGTTTATTCCAAAAGGAAGTAGGAGCACATCTGATATGATGTTGATTGTGCTAAAGAATCACTATTACTATTAATATTAGTTTCTTTCTGGGGGTTTTTGGAGGCATGCAAAATATTTGTTAAATTGCAATATTTATCTGTGTAACGTGATATTTATCAATGTAATTATACACATAGTTTGTGGTACAGTTTTGATCTTTAATACAGTCTGGCTAATCCACACTTACAGTAATTCCTGTGTGAGCAATTTTAGATTTGGCTACATAATCATTTGCCTGACAAGTTATATTCTCTATTTATAAAGAAGTGTAAGTCAGGATCAATAGAGCGTCCCGACCAGCCCTGATTGGATTAGTGTCTAAAACATGTCAGAATTTGAGAGACAGACGTTCTCAACGGTTCAATGCTGGACCCAGTAAACGCTGCCCACTTTTCAGCCATCTTGGTTCAGTATTTTCGAGGTTTCTAAAACGTTCTCAATAAAGAGTTCTGCTCAATGAGCTTCAAGATGAATCACGACATACACAAACTTTGATTTGAAGCAATAAAGTAAATTACATTTGAAAAAATACAAACGGTGCAAGACTTTCCTTAACATCTTGAGCATTCGCAAATGTCAAAATCAAAAGAATGACGTTTCAGTGGCATACCCAAAATGAAAGGCTTATAACTCAACAACAAAAAAACAAACAAACAGGGTGGGTCAAGTGTGTGCTATCATTGTGAAGAAATAGTAATGATATAGGTTATGATACTGTGACGAGGAGGAGGGCGGGGCCGGGCCGTGATTACGCCCTGCCACCAATCGGGCTAATCTTCTGAGGAGAGGGATAAGTGCAGCGGAATGCCGGAGTTTGGGAAAGAGAGAGCCACATGCAGTTGCCATGTGTATGTTTGTTTCATTAAATATTACTTTGACTGTTCAGCCAGTTCCCGCCTCCTCCTTTCCCATTATTAACCATTTACATTTACATTTATGCATTTGGCAGACGCTTTTATCCAAAGTGACTTACAGTGCACTTATTACAGGGACAAACCCCCCGGAGCAACCTGGAGATAAGTACCTTGCTCAAGGACACAATGGTGGTGGCTTTGAGGTTCGAACCAGCGACCTTCTGATTACCAGTTATGTGCTTTAGACCACTACGCCACCACCACTCCATTAACCATGTTACAGAAACATTCTGAGACTCTCAGCCTAAGAAACTGCTGAAAAATCACACAACAAATGTAACCAAATATTAATCTTTTTCTTATTTGAAATTATATATCTATGGTTGTAAATAAGGTGGCTCCGAAAAACGCTTTTGTTCCCAATCATGTCAACCATACCTGAGAAAAATGTTGTGTTGACACGACAAAGCAATCAAAAGTTACAGCATTACAAACATAATTATTCATAGTCTCCAAAAATGTCTCCAAGTGTCCAAAAGCCTCACCAAACAAAATAAAACATAATAATTGCACATAAGAACTAATTACATGTGCAAACACAACAATGACTAAAGGTTTGCATAGCATGCAGACATGATTTTAGTCATGAATGAGTTTCATTCTGTGCCATTTGTGTCATCATCGAGTCTGTGTCATGTACTTGTCGACATCTCCTGGTGGCCATATCTGCAAATTTCAAAGCACTTGTTCAAGGTTTTGGTCATAATGCCTGCATGCATTGTAAAGAAGAGCTTCTAAGATTTCAAACGATACGTATTTTGTATTGATCAAGACTTCAGTTAATAATATTTTGACAATAATTTTTTTCTTGCGGCCCCCATTCGAACATAAA